>NW_007770673.1:0-5681 GCF_000696425.1 Galeopterus variegatus | reverse complement strand
AGGTGGTTACATGACCCCAGAACAACCAAACTGTACACTTGGCTGAACCAATCAAATGAGTTCTCTTCAACAGTCTGAACTAAAGTTCATATCAGCATGTGATGGATCTCAGAGCTGGGCCTGAGGAAGCCTCTCTCCACCACATGCCTGCTAAAGTAGAGCTGTCATGTCCACAGAGAGAAACAAGATAACAGAACAGGTGCTCAGAGAGAAGCAGAGATGTGAGACCACCCGACCCATGAGAGAGGTACCAGTACCGCACCTACACCTTTGTGGATGCCTGCAGACTTTAATGAACACCCCTTTTTGGGGAGTCAATTTAAGTTATTTGCAAACAAATACACTGCTGTAAAATACATGCTGTTGTAAAGAGTTTAGATTATATCCTGTAGGTAAGGGGAATCTATGAAAAGTATTACACAGGATTTACATAACCTGATTTATTTTGTTGTCTTATAAATTAACTTGGCTGCAATATAGAGGTGGTTCAGAGAGGATCGAAATCAGAAAAAAAAAAAANAAAAAAAAAAAATTCTAGGAAGCCATGGGAATCTGATCAAGGGTTGATGTATTCCTGAACTAAGGAAAGGACACTGGGGAAGAGAATCTATATCTCAGAGGTATTTAGAATGCCCAAATGAAATGACACAGTAAATAGGTGTTGTCAAGGCTAAAGGATGGAAGGATGGTTGATGAATTAGCTTATGTGAATTGGTAATCATGGTAAAGACTTTAGAAGGAGATACATTTGCAAGTGAAAAAAAAAAAAAGATTAGTTTCAGAGACGTCTATGAATGTAAGGGACATGCCCACGGAGTTATAGGCTTCCAGGAAAGTTCTGGGCTTCCATATACAGATGGTAGTTGAAACAATGGTAATAAAAGGATTGCTAATGGCAAGTGGAATGAGGAATAGAGAGGTCTAAAACAGAACTTGGAAAAACAGCAACACTCAAGGGATGGGCAGAAAAATAAACAGAAAAAGTCTAAAAAGGAGTAAATACGATGAAGAAAAGCCAGGAGAGCACAGATCAGAGGGGAAAAAAGGAGAATTTTAAAAAGTGTGGAATGACGCAGCCAAGTCAACGTAAGACTTGGATTTGAGCATTTACAGGGCTGTGGTGGATTCCAGCGCAAGGCATGCTGAGACCCGAAAAAAGGAGAATTTTAAAAAGTGTGGAATGACGCAGCCAAGTCAACGTAAGACTTGGATTTAGCATTTACAGGGCTGTGGTGGATTCCAGCGCAAGGCATGCTGAGACCCAAGGAACAGACTGACAGGCTGAGCAGAGACTGTGCGTTTGGGAGCCAGTGGGCAGCGGTTACCTGTGGGGATGACTGGCATCCACAGGCACGGGTCACACTCAGGATTGATGTCCAGGAAAAGCTGTTAAGGATTTGTGGAACACTACACATATTGCCAAATCTGGGGATTATTATTTTTTTCAACTATAAGCTTCCTTGACTCTGAATTTTAATGACCTAACTATCTAAGGGCATTTAAGAACTGCATTTTTCCCAGGCTTATGAAATGCAAAAAGCTAAACCTCCCACTTTGCTAATGAGAGAATACAATTACTGTCTGACCAAAATAATTTAATGGCTAAGTAAGATAATTTAAAGAATCTGGAAGAGTCATAAATGCAAATAAGTAATTTTATGTAGTTTATCTGCCTCTCCCAGGTGAAGTCACTGATACCAGGATCTGCAGATCTAACTGGAGTAGTCCTGACAAGACTGAGCCCAGGTGACCTGCTAGTGGGGTTTGCAGCTCTAGATCCAGGGTTCAGCACGGCTGTGGGTGAGCCTTGGGCACGCTGAGTCTCAGCTTCCTGCAGGTGGGTTCTGGATATTTCTCACACCCACATTCCTTAGTGTCTGTCTTCAGTGGGTTTTGCTCTTTTCCTATCTAGACTTCAAGATCACTTTCCTCCTGAACTCCAGCTGCTTTCTCATGCCATCTGATAACAACTCCACAGACCTGACATTGACCTGAACCAGACCTGAATTAAGACAGAATTGCTCCTATCACTCTGGGTCCTTGGCACTGGACCGCGGCAGAGTGAGTTTCCCACAGTTTCTCTGCAGCTGCCTCCACCTCTCTGTTTGGCTGTGTTCCGGAGGGCTCAGCCTGCTGGCCCCCATTCATTAAAGTTCATGATTTTTAACCACAGATAAATGGCTACTTTAACAAAAAAAGCACTCAGTTTGCTTCTGTATTTTTCCAGAGCCAAAATTGCAGCTAAATAGAAGGAATGAAGTATTATATTCAACCGAAAGCAGTGGATAGATTTACCTGAAAAACTGCCCACATGTTCCCATTTTGTCCTTGATGCGAGTGAGCAAAGGAAGGGATGTACCATTTTTTAGCAGAGATGTGCTTCTTTGCAGCGAACAAGGGATAATAGAAATGCCTGTGAAACTCTTGCTTGAGGATTAAGTGTACTTACTAGTGTTGTAGGAACTGGGTATGGAAAATCTCAGATATGATTAAAAATGCTGTTGGAATTTGGTGGACAAATAATTCTGTATATATTTTTTTCTAAAACAAAATTTGGCCTTTTTCCTGTTGTAAAAAGAGATTTGCCAAATGAAAAATAGACAAATCTTGTTGTCTTATAAAGCTATTTTTATATCTGAGATTAGAGATATCAAAGGAGAATATGTTATGGTAAAAAATCTATACAAATTTTATAAATACGATTTCACTGGTAAAAATTATTGTGGTAAAACTCCAAAATTGATCCTATCTTAGGTAGAATCTTATACTTCTTCACCCCTCCCTGACCCTTAAAAAATGTCAGTTTTTACTTGCATTTTAATCACTTAATTGGCTTTAGGAACATTTTTGGTAATAATATTTAAATTTTAGGATTTTGATATTTAAAAAAAATAATAATTGATATTTTTAGTTTGGAAATGTTTTAAGATTTTTTTGAACATTAGCAGACTTTAAAATACCTTTTTTTTAAAGCCAGCTTTTATCATATTACACCAACATTTTAATATGCCAGGTATATTTTCTACTCTGAGGAAATATTTAGGTAATTTCTGGCCAGGGAAGATCAATAGAATAGGGCTGAAGACTTTGTCAATATATTGAGATTCTTTTTATTCCCAGACTACAAATGGACAGGTGGAGCTTTGCTCTTAAGAAGCAAGTGTGTAACCACTAAAAATAGCTCATAGAATGTGAAGTCATTAAGACGTCCTGCCCATGGGAAACCAACAGCCCTGTGATCTGCTCTCTGTGATAAGAACATTTCAACATACATTAGGGATTGGAAGCAGACATCAGATTCCCATTCTGTCCCCAGAGGCATTTATGTTCGGAATGCTTACAGATGACAAAAGCTGTTTGTACACTAAATGCTCGGAAAGAGAATACACACTCTATTGGCTGTGTTTGTGTGGCACAGGGAGCACTTTCCTCCCAGCAGTCAGGGCTCAATTTGTAAAGAAATCGGATATGATAGTTCATTAGCTTTTCAAATGCTGGGCTGCAAGGCTTGACTGAGAGGTTAAGGGAGGCCAGTGAGAAAACCAACAGCTGCAGGAATTAGTGTTCATAAAGTGGAGCGTGTGCTCAGGGCTCAATTTGTAAAGAAATCGGATATGATAGTTCATTAGCTTTTCAAATGCTGGGCTCCAAGGCTTGACTGAGAGGTTAAGGGAGGCCAGTGAGAAAACCAACAGCTGCAGGAATTAGTGTTCATAAAGTGGAGCGTGTGACGTGTGTGACTGGAGTATTTACAAAGATCTCAGAATATACTTCCCCCTTTTCCTGTCTCCTATTTTATCCCTGGAATTGCTTGTGTCTATATCTTGGAATAGGAAGAGTCCAGCTTAGAAATTATTTTAAGGTTAATTGCTCTTTGGGGATATTTGGATGATGTCGACATCGTCCTTTACTATGTAATCAATAAGAATTCACTGTGTTGGGAGACAGAAGTCAGGCCTGTCTGTAGCTGGGAGTGATGGCAAACTCCAAACAGGGAAAGGCTTGCTCTCACCAACCTGTCCTCCTATCTCAGGCCACAGATTGTTTAGTGGGAAATGATGGGGTGGGCAAGGCATTAGCTCTGGCTTCTTCTGCCTCCAGTGTCTCCATCTGGATTTCCATAATTATACTCACCTGCCTTTCACACCCTACCCCGTGCAGATTGGACCTGGGATAGGAATTGCAGCTCCATCTGGGTCTCAGCACCAGGTACTGAAATTGTCTGAAAATAGCGCAGGTGCCCAGCATGATAGAATCAGACAGGCAGTGAGTTTTACCGGTGGAGGAGCAGGCATCCCCCCTGCTCATCAGACAACCAGAAACTCCATTTGAAGTCATTTTGGGGAGAACTAAGGAGTGCTGTGGTTAAATATTAATATCTGTTTTTATGTAAATGTTGTATTAGTTTGTTTTTAGTCTCTTGTCATTGTAGCCTACAGAAAATAAGAATATGGCTTGTTTAATTATTATAGCTCTAAGGAGAATCGTTGTAGGAAGAGAAGGAAAGAATTCCTGCTGACACCGCCTGGCTCACATGTATTAATGCTAACTTGTGGCCCCTTAGGACAGACATAATTGGAAACATAACCTTGTATCACTTGTAACAACCACCAAATCATCTTATGGCTTATATCTTTATAGAAAGAGCAGCTTAGCCCTTAGTAGCTATATGTCCTTGGGTCGTCACTTAACATCTCTGAGCCTCAGTGTCCCCAGCAGTAAACATAGGGATATAGTAACACCATTCAAGGGTTTTATGAGAATATAGTGCACTGTTATACCTACCACATGGTATTCAACAAGTAGTATACGTAATTTCTTTTTATTAATTAAAATCTCAGTTGCTCCTATACTTTATACTCCTGTTAATCATTATTGAGGCAGCTTGAGTTACCCTAGTTTTCAATCTTTTTAGGTCTTCCCACAGGCTACTTCATAGACCCCTGAACTTGAATCTCTAAGCTTGTGGTTCTTCATTTTTTATGTTCAAAAAAATCACCTGGAAAGTGTGCTAAAATGCAGATTCCCACCTATAGAGATTCTAACTCTGTAGCTTTGTGGTAAGGCCCAGAATTGCATTGTTAAGAAGCATCCGAGGTGCTTTTGATCCAGATAGACTGATTACAGTTTGAGGAATAAGACTCAGTCATATGGTTGTTGTTACAAGAGGTACAAGGTTTTATTTCCAAACATGTCTGTCCTGAGGCGCCACAAGTTAGCATTAATACATGTAAAGCAAGAGGTGAGTGCAGGAATATAGAATTCCCTGTATCCAGCTGAGCCTTTGGTTTCTCAACATGCTGCTACTTGTCTATCGTTTATTGAGTAGCTGACTACGTGCACAGCATTATTCTAGGATCTCTATGCACATTACATTATTTTGTATTTATAATATAATAGTCCTATATTATAATAATTAATGCCCTGGTTTTACATTGAGGAAACTATAACTAGAAAGTCTCAGAAAGCTCCTTCACTCACATGTCTGGTCCTGGGCTGAGATGGCTGGAAAAATCTGAGGGCTGACTAGTATTATTCACTCTTTATTTTGTGTTAATCATTATATATATATATATGTGTGTGTGTGTGTATATATATATATATACACGTATTAATGTTATATATATATACACACATATATATATACACATAAAATCATTATATATATCCCTAAGCCACAT
>NW_007770672.1:0-5682 GCF_000696425.1 Galeopterus variegatus | reverse complement strand
ATACATGGAGCTGGGCAGTTTTGATCACACCGCTCACTCATGTCCTTCCTACAGAGACCCCTTGAGACCACCAGGATACTCACCTCCTGGATGGCGCTAGCTGCTGGCCACTCAGTGTTTGATCGGTCAGCAAGGGGCGGCAGGGCTCGGGTGCAGAGCCGAGGTGCTGAGCTCAGCCCCGTCTCAGTTGCAGTGTCACAGGTTTCTGTGCGAGGACGACAGGAAGGGAGTGAGGGCAGTGGAGAGGATGGATTTGAGAGCTGTCTGGTTCTCGGGGGTGGGATGAGAATGGCATCCTGCTTGGGTCCCCTGAGCCTGGGGAAGAGGATAATGGCGATCTGTTGGGGGGAGCAAAAAACATGAGTGGCCTTCATGTGGCCACACTCTTCACTGGCCTTTACATCTTGCTGCCTAAATCAGCCTGCTCTGCTTTCCTGAAATGTGCGAGGGCATTTGAATCACCTAGGAAAGACTGTCACTATTCACTCGACTCCTTGTTATGTGGCATGGCTGCACGTCGTCTTCTGAGAAAAGATGTATTTCCACATTAACTGCTTTGCTCTTCTCAGGCAGTGCGGTGACTAAAAACTGGGCGGTCACCCCGTAAGATGCCATCATTCTGCTGGAGTCCCTAGTGCTCTCTGATCCCATGACAAACAGGACTGTTGTCAGCTATTTGGGGAAACCAGGTCCTAACGTCAGGTCCCTTGGGGATAGCAGAGTCCACTGCTGCAGGAGGGCAGTGGATCCCACTGTCCGGGTGGTCGTTATATCACGACAGGGACGTCTTTCCTGTGCTGCGCTGATATCTCTAGTTGATGTCAACAGTAACACGTGTACAGTTTCTGGTACTTAAAAGCATGATTCCAAATAATACTTAAATGAAACTTAGTGTTTAAAAAGCTCTCTGGGAGGATAATTGTGTCAGACTTAATTAAATGACTCAAAAATCTTTAAAATTTCTGTGTTGCTGTTTCTAAAACTAAAATACAGATAGAAGCATCCAAGGGCTTTTTAAAGACAATTACGTCTCTAACATATAAATTGTTGTTGACAATTACGTCTCTGGGTAGTTAATTAATACTAGCTAAGATTTATTGAGTGCCTTCTGGGTGGCAGATGCTGCTAAATGCTATCCGTGGGCTATCACTTTTAATCTGCACATGGTCCTCTAAGATGATGGTCATGTCATCATCACCCCATTTTGCAGATCAGGCTAAGTGAGGTGACACAGTGCTGCAACTGGGATAAAAACCCAGGAATTCTGGCTTCACAGCCCGTACTGGTTTCCAGTGCACTCCAGGGTGAAATTCCCCTTTCTCAAGAAGAGCTATGAGCCATTGCTAACCTGGACCTATGGCGATGGCTGTGATGGCCAGGTGCTGGCTTACTGTCCGGTGTGGCAACATCAGCATCTGGCAACATCCCTCCTTCTGTGTTCTGCACCTGGTGAGATGGGTGGGCAGAAAGATAGGCAGGGAAGTGGGGCAGGGGTCTGGGAAAACATTTTCTACACGGGTGTATCATGAGCACAAATTTCATCAGGCTCTTTGGAGCCCGAATTTATTAAAACACCAGAGGAGAGAACATGTATCAGTCTTGGGTTTGACATTTTGAGTGACAAGAAAGGCAGATGTATCATCCTGAGACAGGGCTGGGCCTCCTGTGGCCTTGGGAATCCCTTGGCCCTAAGAAGATTTCCAAGGACAAGCACCAACCTATGGGATGGGATGGATGGGTGGGGTTGTGTGAACAAAGGGGGTGGGTGTGGAGAAAGAGAGGGTCCTCTCTACTCATTCTCCTCTTCCAGTTTTTAGGGCAGTGGTCTTGGTGTGTATGCATATTTTTATGTGCAGGCGTGTAGCAAACTGGGAAGGATTTTCTTCAGAGAGAAAAATTCTTCATTCAACAGGTATTTGTTGAGCATTTGCCATGCTCCAGGCACTTTTGGGGGGACACCAGGGAACATGGCCTTCACTGTGTGGAATTTAATCTTTAGCCAGGTGGGTACACACCAGAGCCTGACTCATTCTGGACTGTAAAGCATTTTGACCTTTGGCTAGAAAACTTGCCTTAGGAGTTCCATATGTCTTTTCGTTATTTCCTGAATAACTTTCTTGAGCTGAAAACTTAGGTGACAACACCTTATTGCTTCCCGCAATCCTCAGTTGAATCAGACCATGCACATTGTGGACACGTAAGTTCTTATCATCTGAGCCATCACGCAGCCTGGCTTTTTGGTTGTGCGACTGCCAAAAAATTGTTTCACCAGAGGCCCTACTCGTGTCTGCAGGGACACAGAACAAAACACGCTGCTCCTGTTTACGTCCTTGGGCCAGAGCCACCCATTTCTCTGCAGTGGTCAGGATTTCCTCAGGAAGCTTTGTGGGGGAGGGGGAGGGTGGGCCAAGGTTAACCAGGATGTGATGACCCATAGCCCCCTGCCCTCTGGAGCTGTCGCTGAAGTCAAGCCTATGTTTCAAGGCCCACCCTTTCCAGTCCCTACGTTTCAAGGCCAATGCTCCTGCCCCACATTTGGTTGGGGGAGTTGGTGGGGATGGACCAGATTTAAGCCCTCTTGCACTGGGCTCCTTTTTCCCTTCTCGTGCTCTTGTGCACAGTACTGGGGTAAAGAGTCTGTGTGGGGGCACCCTGGCAGGCCTCCAGAGCCGTGGGCAGCCGCCCCTCTGTCAGCATTTCAGAGTCCAGCTTTTCCCACAGGGCCTGTGGGTGGGGTCACTTGAGGGCTGTTGGGTCAGCTGTGAGCCTGGCCTCAGGAAGGAATGACGGATTGGAGGATGTGACAATTTGTTTGGCCTGGCCAAGCATCCAGCCATATGTTTCCTCATATGTGAAGTGAATTCTTCAACTGTACACTGTATGCAGCGTAGGAGTACTGAGAACTCACATTTTAATTTAAAAATATAATGGGGGTGGGGCACCTTCTGTGGAAGACCTTGGTAGATGGCCTTATAACTTAAATAAGCAGTAAGACTAGCTTAAGTTTGTTATATACCCAAGTGAGGTAAGCCTGTACTTCTGGGGTGGTAAAGTCAGATTTTGGTGTAGACAGGCATGGATTTGAAGCCCGGATCTGCTGTGTATTAAGCCTGTACTTCTGGGGTGGTAAAGTCAGATTTTGGTGTAGACAGGCATGGATTTGAAGCCTGGATCTGCTGTGTATTAGTCACATGACTGTGGACATGCCCTCATTGGTATTGTACAGTCACATGACTGTGGACATGCCCTCATTGGTATTGTACAGTCAGTAAAACTTGCATTAAGCCTTGTATGTTTCAAGTGAAATATACAAACATACCTTATATATAGTTAGGTATATAGGTGCCCAATAAATGTGAATTTTTCTCCTAACTCTTATCCTTCCAACCCTCCCCCACCACCTCATTCTATTTTCTGTCTGACATAGACACAGAGATCTTCCCGGATTCTGAATCCACAAGTGTAGAGAAGTCAACAGAAGGCATTCAGCTTGTTTTACAAACTTGATCAAATGGGACAAAAGCAGATAATTTTTAAGGTGTCCTTATGATGTATGAAGCTGCATGCTCTCCCATGGTCTGGAAGAGAAGGGTCCCTTCAATTGTTAAGCTTTTAGTAAAAGCCTACGTTGCAGTGGCACCGCAAAGAGTTACAAAGGAAGAATGTTACTGAACCAAAGTCCGGCTGCTTGCCCCCATACAAACAAAAACAACCCAAAAGTCAAATGTTGGTGAAGGTGGGAGTCAGCTTTTATTCAGGGTTCTGGTGACCTGAAGAGAGATGTTAGGCTAACCCATCTTTCCAGTAAACCTGAAGGACGTGGCCAGACTAAAATCTCAAAAGCTCAGATTTACTGAGGGGATTTTAAAGAGGGGATTGAGGGAATGAAGTGTGGGAGACAAAAAGCAGGAGGGAGGGGGACATGTAAGGATCCAGGTGCAAGTTCTAAGGCTCCTTCTGGCTTCTTTTCTCATCCTTGACATTATCTTAGGGTCCTATAGGATTCTGATTTGCTTTGGGGTGGAATCAGCCTAGCTTTTGATGTCTTTGGTTCTCAGTGTCTTATGGCAAGTTTGTAGCTCCAGGCTGACTGGAAAACAACTTTACATTTATGTAAATAATGTCATCCTATCCTGTAATCAAAGTTCAACATAACAGGTAACCATGGGAAAAGACAGAACTGAGAGAAACGCATGCTAAGAAAAAAGTGTCCCCATTTTTTTTTTTTTTTTCTTCTAAAGCCCGTGTGGTTTCAGGTCCCAACGTGGCTTCGGTCCTGCTCACTCCAGCAAGAAGATACATGCATGGGCCTGGCAGAGCTAATACGAGTTGGGGAGAATACTTGCATGTGTTCATGTGAAACAACTAGAAATCAATCGTGCAAGGTAGAGAGGCCATATACACATTCAGGGATACAGAGCAGAGGAGGCACCTGCCTTCATCTTACCCCGACTGCTATGAAAGGGAAAAGGCCATTTTGGAAACTGGGTTTATCATGAGTCTCTGGGACTTCTATACACTGAGTTTTGGGTTTTTTCCCCCTATTTATTTATTTATAATTTATTTGTTAATTGATGTGAGTTGATTGTTCATATTTATGGGGTACAGAGTTCTATTTCAATACATGTACACAATGTGTGATGATCAAATCAGGGTAATTAACATATTCCTTTTTTTTTTTGGTGGCTGGTCAGTATGAGGATCTGAATCCTTGACCTTGGTGTTATCACTAATTAGCATATTCATCATCACCAAAATTTTATCATTTCTTTGTGATAAGAGCATTTGAGCTCCTTTCTTACATACTGTTTTTATCTGTAGTCATAACTGCTTCACACACTGAAACTGTTTCTACCTGGACTAAGGTGATTTCATTATGAATGTAGGAAAATTTTTGAAGATAGACAGTCTAAGAGTTGGTCATGATAGTCCATAAAATTATAAGCAGCAGTGGCCGTTATTAATGATGAGTAATTACTTACTGAGTTGTGGGTGCCAGACATTGTTCTGTACGTGGATTATCTCATTTATTTGGCATTGTTACCTTGCAAGGCAGGTACCTCTCTCTCCAAGGCACAAAGAAATTTAGTAAATCACTTAAGGTTTGAGGTCACAGCCTGGGTTCTTAAACACTTCATCGTCCTGATGCTTTCCTTGACAAAAAACCCAGGCCAAAAAAACCCAAACAAACCAAGAAAACCTTCCCGCAAATAGATAATGTGTTCACAACAAATAGCATTTTTTTTCCTTTGTAAGTGGAAGGTGGGAGTGAGGAAGTGTAGAAGGATAGATCAAGTGATCTCTGAAATGTCACCTTCTAGATGAAGTATTCTGTGGTCTTTTAAGTCTAGCTGTACATCTTTTATTTATAAAAAAATAGTGGAATAGGGACAAAGTCCAATGCAATTCTAAGAAAGGACAAAATCCAATGCAATTCTAAGAAGCAAGTAGGTAATTAACTGTCATCGGAGGTTGGCAAGATTTGGGATCGAGAGAAAATTGACACAAGTCTTTTGTGCAAAGTATTGAAATATTATTCCTAGCACTCTAGTCCTTGAGTTATCGCTGTTTGAACACATTGGGTTGAAATGTCTCAATCTCAGGGTCTAAAGTCTTCCAATAGCACCATCTTGGTTTGCTCCTATTCAATTTTTCCTCTGCTTTGGAGTTATTTAGGGTCTT
>NW_007770671.1:0-5683 GCF_000696425.1 Galeopterus variegatus | reverse complement strand
AGGGTTGTGATCCCGTTACCGGTCAGTAAAAAAGACAAAAAAGGAAAAAAAAAAAAAAAAACTGTCATTCATCCCAGTACCACATCAAACAAAAATCTTGGCTTGAGGTTTTTGTGACTTCCTAGGTATTGTGAATTCATTGTAGAAATCTTCATGAGGTTGCAGTGGAGATTTGTTTTTTTCTTACCCCGAAGTGTCAAAGTAAGTATAAGGCAGATAATTTTTCCCTACTGTTTTCCTGTGGAGGGCAAGTTCATTTCTGTTATCTCTTAAACTGAAGAACTCTACTTTCAAAGAAAATGTGG
Organism: Galeopterus variegatus; assembly: GCF_000696425.1. NCBI lineage: Eukaryota > Metazoa > Chordata > Mammalia > Dermoptera > Cynocephalidae > Galeopterus > Galeopterus variegatus. The sequence continues at coordinate 5,378 of NW_007770671.1, read as the reverse complement.
GGGGGGTGTGTGTGTGTGTGTGTAAATACACAATGGAATACTATTCAGCCTTTAAAAAGAAGGAAATTGTGTTATTTGTGGTAACATGGATGAACCTGGAGGACGTTATGCTAAGGGAAATAAGCCAGGCACAGAAAGACAAATACTGCATGATCTCACTTATATGTGGGATCTAAAGAAGTTGAACCTTAGAAGTAGAGAGTAGAATGTTGGTTACCAGGAGGTAGGGGACATGTAACTGCAGAGGGTTGGTGAAATGGGAAGATGATATTCAATGGGTACAAAGTTTTGGTTAGAAGAAGTCTTAGACATCCGTTGCACGGCATAGTGGCTATAGTTGATGATAATGCATTTTATAGTTCAGAATTGCTGAAAGGACAGATTTTAAATGTCCTCACCACAAAAAAAAAGATAAGTATGTGAGATGATGGATACATTAGCTTGATCTAATCATTCCGCAATGTAAACATATATCAAACATTACATTATATCCCATAAATATGAGTATGTACAAATATTATTTATGAATTTTTTTTAAAAAGAGTCCTAGTCTTATGATGGGAGTCATCTTTTAGACTCTACCTTTTATCGGCCTTGATTTTTTTTTTTTAAAAAGATGACCGGTAAGGGGATCTTAACCCTTGACTTGGTGTTGTCAGCACCACGCTCACCCAGTGAGCAAACCGGCCATCCCTGTATGGGATCCGAACCCGTGGCCTTGGTGTTATCAGCACCACACTCTCCCGAGTGAGCCACGGGCCGGCCCTATCGGCCTTGATTTTTGTCTCTGGTCCCACAAGCCTCTTGGGAAGTGAAAAAACAAAGTTCACCTAATGCTCTCAGAAAGCAACTGTCTTTTTTGTCCATAACTTTGTAGCTTCCTGCCTTCACGTGGCATTTGAATACATTTTTATCTGTCCTATATATTAAGTATTTCCAGCTGGGGTGAGTTCAGTGGGCTTTGGTCCAGGTATTAAACCTCATTACTATCTCCCCCACTAAGCTACAAGAATGCAAGGTTTCAGTATTAATAATGGTTTCAATATTAATAATGGTTATGTGGGATTATTATCTTTTTTTTTTTTTTTTTTTTAAAGATGACTGGTAAGGGGATCTTATCCCTTGACGTGGTGTTGTCAGCACCACGCTCACCCAGTGAGCAAACCGGCCATCCCTATATGGGATCCGAACCTGTGGCCTTGGTGTTATCAGCACCGCACTCTCCCGAGTGAGCCACGGGCCGGTCCCATGTGGGATTATTAATGAACTTTTCTTGTTTTTGTAATTTTTAATAATAAAACATGTAGTAGAAGTGATCTTTTCCAGCACATTTTCCCCCTCTAATTGGTTTAAGTTTAGGATTTTTACAGTATTTTTTTCAAACTTAAAGTTTTTATTTTCTCTTAAAAATTAAATGTTCATTCATTGCCAGTATTTTGATGTATGCATAAAGCTTTTTCTTGTGTAAGCACATGTACAATATATAGGTTGGATTTGTAGATTTTTGTTTATTTTAAATGGCATACGAACTTAAAATACTTTAAAGAAATGAGTGCAAAATTATTGTAGATTTTTAATGTTTTCTCTCCTATCTTTTCAAATGTTCTTCTGCCTATTTATATTTTAATTTTATTTTTTCCAGCTTTATTGAGCAATAATTGACAAATAAAATTGTATGATCTTAATGTGTACAATGTGATACTAATGTTTTATGAAATGATTACCATGATCAAGTTAGTTTACATGTCATATGTATATCAGATCCCCCAAACTTATTTATTTATTAGTGAAAGTTTGTGCCCCAATGCCTACACGTGTGTTGAAAGCAGTTTTTCTTAATGACTTGCCTCCAGTTTTTCTACAACATTTATCTTCTTTTTCTAGAAACAACAGCTTTTCATTTTACACACATCTCCATTGGTTTGTGTAAGTTTTAATTACTTTTTGTAACACATTGGAGAATACGAACAGCTGATTTTTGGTAAGCATATCAGCCAGTTTGTGTAGAAGGGCACAGTACGCTATAGAGCAGCTTATCAACCCTGTGTGCCCACAATGCGGTAGTTTTCCTTCCATATATTTTGCAGAGGGAATGGAGAGTTAATACAGTGCACTGCTTAGGAGAATGTCTACTATATTATTTTATAAGACTAAATATTTTTTTATCTTAGGTGTCATGTTTTGAATTCTACCAGGAATGTAAGGATTGTAATTATTACAATTCAGGCTCAAGATATAAGAAGAAATATTGTTATCCAAAGTTTCTTTTCCTTTATCCCTTTCCCCTTCTCCAGGTGGGCCCTATGTGTATGAACTCAGTGCAGTCCTTATACACAGAGGAGTGAGTGCTTATTCTGGCCACTACATTGCCCATGTGAAAGACCCACAATCTGGTGAATGGTACAAGTTCAATGATGAAGACATAGAAAAGATGGAGGGGAAGAAATTGCAACTAGGGATTGAGGAAGATCTAGGTAAAACCTTTAAGTTGTGAGTGCCCTTTTAAAATATAAATTTTTTTTTTTACTGGAAATATTTGTGATAAGTTATTATGGCCCAAGATTGTTATGGTCTATCAAGGATATTTACATTTCTTTTTTTTTTTTTTTTTTTTCCTTTTTGAGACCGGCCGCACCGCCCCCAGCCAGTGAGCGCTGTGAGCGCATCAGTCACCCCTATATAGGATCTGAGCCCGCGGCGGGAGCGCTGCTGCGCTCCCAGCACTGCACTCTCCCGAGTGTGCGATAGGCTCGGCCCGATATTTACATTTCTTTTTTTTTTTTTTTGTCCTTTTTGAGACCGGCCGCACCGCCCCCAGCCAGTGAGCGCTGTGAGCGCATCAGTCACCCCTATATAGGATCTGAGCCCGCGGCGGGAGCGCTGCTGCGCTCCCAGCACTGCACTCTCCCGAGTGTGCGATAGGCTCGGCCCGATATTTACATTTCTTTTTTTTTTTTTTTGTCCTTTTTGAGACCGGCCGCACCGCCCCCAGCCAGTGAGCGCTGTGAGCGCATCAGTCACCCCTATATAGGATCTGAACCCGCGGCGGGAGCGCTGCTGCGCTCCCAGCACTGCACTCTCCCGAGTGTGCGATAGGCTCGGCCCGATATTTACATTTCTTAAACACATAAAATCACTGAGCATCTTTTATGAGCAATGCCTGCTCTAAAAAAAAATAATAATAAAAAGATTTTGCTCCAGAGATGCTTTCATAATGTCATGCTTTCCAGTCGAGCTTGAAGGCAAAAAATCAATCTTTGATTATCAGGTTCACGTTAGGAGAATGGTTGGTATTAAGCTAAAGATGATGAATAGTAGATTTCTTACTGTATCTGAGCCACTTTTCCAAGGTGTCCAACAGAGAGGAGCATGGTAGTTGGTATCAGGCTTTCAAGACATATGGATCATCTCTGCAGATATTCACATGGTGACTATATTCTTGTAGTTTGGAGAGGTATTATCTATTTTTAAATCACATTTGTGTGTTTATAGACTTTCAGCTATCTTGCTTCCATTTTACTGGAGTAATACTTAAGTTCTTAACCTTTGCTTATTATTTTTTTTTAATTGCTGCATTCTTACTAGGAACAAGATTGAGATGTAACTTACTTGGTTTTTTGGTGGCTGCCTGGTACAGGGATCCAAACTCTTGACCTTGGTGTTATAATACCACACTCTAACCAGGCTGAGCTAACCAGCCAGTCCTGTAGCTTTAAATTGTGAATAATTATGTCATGGTTTTATCTGACTGTTCTTTACTGAGGTTTTATTTGATTTATCTTCATTTTAGTCAGAGAATTGTAGGATTAAAAACATTAGGCTGTCCTGTCTATCTTCTATATATGGGTAGTTCTAAATTTTAAAGCAGTTCAAGAGAAAGACACTCCACACCCATCAGTATCCCATTCCAGAGTTTTAATAATTCTTTCATTGTTATATGCAACATATATTGAAGGTGTCATCTGGTTTTTTAAATTAAAAATAGGAAATACTTGTTCATCAAATTCCATTAGACATTCATTACAGAATTCTATCCTGAACTTTTATGAATCACTTGATATTCCATCTTATACAAAGTAATGAGCATCTTAAATCTTGGATACTCTCCATTTACAGATGACTAACCTCCTCTTACCTGTACATTCTCCTGGTATTTTAATTCCCTATGACAGTAAAGGAGTCTTCAATCTTTTTTACTCAAGTATTTATAAGAATGCTGAACAACTTTTGTTTCTCATTGCACACTTTAAAATTGAACATTTTTCATCATAAATATAAGTTCCAAGTAACATAATTTATGAAAAATTATAAATATTGAAATTTAAACTGCAACATCCCTCTTAAGAGTATCCAAAAGATACTGAATTCCATAGGGATTTGATCCCTATTATCATCCTTTTCAGAGATCCATGAACAGGTCTTCTTTTATAGTAGGACATTTTTAACACTTCCTTTTTATTCTGCACTAGTATCTCCATTACACTTAACCTACAGAATTTTATTCTATTGGAATATGCTAAGTTTTCTGTGACCATAAGCTCTTTTTTTTTTTTTTTAAAGATGACCGGTAAGGGGATCTTAACCCTTGACTTGGTGTTGTCAGCACCACGCCCTCCCAAGTTAGCTAACCGGCCATCCCTATATAGGGATCCGAACCCGTGGCCTTGGTGTTATCAGCACCACACTTTCCCAAGTGACCCATGGGCCGGCCCTGACCATAAGCTTTAAGTGGTTAAAAAGTTCTTCTGGATTAAGTATTGTTGTTTTTTAAAATTATAAATATTACTACATAAGTGATCAAACTCATAAATGTATATTATAAATTTTATTGGATTAAGCACAGAGTAAAATTCTACTGTAAATCTTTTTTTTTTTTTTTTAAATGTTGGCAGCTGGCTGGTACAGGGGTCGAACACTGGACTTCAGTGTTACCAGCATCATGCTCTAGCCAACTGAGCTAACCAGCCCCGTAAATATATCTTTTAATAAGATGGATGAGATTCTTTTCCTTTTTTTTTTTTTTTGTCACTGGGTGAGAGGTTATATCTTTCTTTTGTAGAGTGGGAGACAGATGATTGTGAAAGAAGAGGTAGAAACCATCATGGGACCTCAACTTTGAGGCAGATCAGTTTTAGAAAAGAAAATAGTGAATTGAAGATATGGTCATTGTTTCCCCAGAACTGCCTGTGACCTTTTACCTTTAGAAGGTTATCCTGAAATACTCAAACCCAATTTGAAGATCACTCTCACATGATACACAGCCAGCCCTCTGAATCCATGGGTTGCACATCTGTGTGTTCAACCAACCACAGATCAAAAATATTTGGAAAAAAACTGGCCAGCCACCAGAAAATATATATATATAGGGGGAAAAAATC
>NW_007770670.1:5134-5683 GCF_000696425.1 Galeopterus variegatus | reverse complement strand
GATTTTCACTCGGATCTTGGACCTCTGCGGAAAGTCTGCTCTCTGGTCAGTTTGAATTCTAATAGGTTGGTGGATACCACTCTACCAGTCCCGTAATGTGTGTGTGTTCTGCACCTCACTATCGGGGCATTTTCACACTCTGTGTGCACTAGGTGGGGTTATTGAGCCTTGCAAAGGGTTCCTGTAGGGTGTGTAATTATTGTTATTTCTTTATTTCTGAGACTCCGCCTCCTTTTGCCAGAACCCTCCCCACTCTGTGTGCTCAGAACAGGGCTGAGGCGTGTCTTCTACAAACCTTGTCTTTCAGTTGAGTCATCAAAGTTCTTTCAGCTGAGACATCAAAGCTGTGCCCTGCCCTGCCCTGCCCAGAAGGTGTCTAGTCTTTCCAACTGCCTGGTGTGAGCTCCTCGGGGGAGGTCCCTCAGCACACAGTTCCTCTTTGACTCCCCCCAGCACGGGTCACCCGGGGCACCCTCTGGGAGTGCTCTCCAGCAGCTTGAATGGAGCTCCAGAGCGCTCCGGGCTCCCCTCTCCCAACCAGAAATCAGT
>NW_007770670.1:0-3607 GCF_000696425.1 Galeopterus variegatus | reverse complement strand
CGCTCGAACCCACAGCAGGGCTTGGGCGCTCTCAGGAGTTTTCTTTTGTGTCGGCCCTAAATCCTCGAACCTGTTGCTGCTTGTTTGTCATTGTAGGTTCATTGTTGAAAGATTTATTCGTTTTTTGTTGCTCTTGGAAATGCAAGTAGTACTCTGGTATCACAGCACGCACTTCTCAGGGTAGCGCTGTCTCCTGGCATGGCCACTCTAGACCCGTCGCCATCTTAAAACCTCAAGAATCCTGACACACAGGCGGATTACTTCACGACGACTACCATGGTTGTGGGGGCCACTCCGCTGGTTGATCACCCTTCATTGACCTTCTTTCAGGACTGAGCAGCCGGGGGCCTCACTCGCTCGCCTTTCACCCACGAGTTTTAAAAACTCCTCACATGGGGCACCATTCTGTCGGGTCCACCTCCGGCAGCCGACCCGAACAGCCCTAGCCTCGTTCCTTCTGGTGAGCGAGTGAACGCCCGGGATTCCTCTTTCCCTCCTGTCCCCTTTGGAAGGAGACAGGGGAAGAGAGCCATGAAGAGAGGTGAGCACACTGCCGGCCCCCCAAACAGCCCAGGTAAAGGACACTCAGATGCGGCGGGGGTTCTGTCCGGCAGTTCCCTAAATATCTCTTGAAAATTGATAGCCCTTGCCCCAATAGTCTCTCTAGAGACTCCAGTTGTCCCAATTCTTCATAAACATTTACAGATATATGTGTACCCATACATATGTAGACATATACATATAGATACACACACATCTGAATCAGTTTTGGTGACAGCCTTTATCGATCAACTTTATCCAGCTGAATGGTGACTATGGTTGCTCTCTCTATGATATTCTCACACTTTACTTAGGTACTCATTGATCTTCTGAACTTGCCCTCACAAAAATAATGAATGACATTTTGATCACCAGATAGATGAGAATCTATTTTTAATATTTTTAGAGTATTCTCAAGGCCTACATGGCTAATCTTTATTCCTTTATGAATTCCCTAAAATTTCTTGGTTTCTGAGGCTGTAATGAACCTTGGTTCTTTTTAAAGCAGTCAAAACCTGGTGCATTCTTTATTGTGATTATTCCTACTTCACTTCTTGTGTTACATAACTACATAAAGTTCAAGTGAATGTTTTATGGATTTAAAACCTATCGAAGATCATTACCTTGTCCTATTTACTTTTGTATCTCAATAGTGTTTTGCACATTGTATTTAATAAATAAATGTAATTAAATGAAAACTGTGAATTGTTAAAAAAAAATCTGTGTTCTCTGTGCACAAAATACTGATAGTAGCAGAATAAATAATTTCTACTTGTTAACTATTGTATTAAATATCAAAATTTTTGAACTGATGAGTAGCATGATCAGAAACATGTTTTAGAAAAATTAATTGAGGAGTGATATGTGGTAAGACTGAAGTTAGAAAGTTAGAAGTTATTTAATGTATTCTTACCAACACTGAACTGTTTCTTAAAAATGAGAAATTGCTACTGAATGTTAGTTCCAAATAATGCCTTGCCAAGAACTAAGGATTCACCTACCTGGATACCTTTCAGGTTATTTAAACTTTACCTATTCAGAACTGAAATCATTGTATCCCTCTTCCCACAAGCCTGCTTTTCTTCTTTTCTGTGTCTCTGCATTGGTGAATAATACCACAGTCCATACAGTGGCCTAAGATAGAAACCTAAGAGTCATACTGGACTATTTTATCATCTTTACACCCGACAACCAACAAATTTTATAGTTTTTACTTTCAAAATACTTCTTAACTCCATCAACTTCTCTGCATTCCTACTGCCAACTTCTTTTATAAGCTCCAATCATGTTGCACCAGAATTATTGCAATACTCTCCAAACTCAAGTCTTGCTTTCTTCCAGTTTTTGCCACACTACAGAGTGCTTCTTTACAAAAGGAAAACCTGATCGTGTAATAAAATGCTTTAAGGGCTTCACATTGCTTTTAAAATAAACTTTAATATATCTTACAATGCTCTACCTGATACACTCCTCTTTCCCCATCCTGCCATATTCCTTGCTAATTCTTCGCAGTCAATGTTTCAGACCTAGTAAACTTCTTTGTTTCCTAAATTAGTCCTGGTTCCTCTAACCTCAAGAATTTTACACATGTAGTTCATCTGCCTGGAATTCTTTGCCCCACCCTTTTCTCAGATTAATTCGCACTCACCCTTCAATTCTCCCCTTATATGTAGTATCCTTCAGAAAGCTTTCCCAGACTCCCAAGTTGGAGACAGCTATTTCTCATATGCTCTTGTAATCAACCTGCCCTTGCACATAGCTTCTTATAGTCCACTGTAATTTTCTGTTCACTTGCATTCTTCCCCCAATGGTCTGCAAATTACTTGAGGAAAACACCTACTATAATATTTTTTACTACTATCTCTTTAAAATCTAGCACAGAAAAGAGCACATGGTAGGCAATGTGTATATTTTCATTCACAATCTAATTGAACGAATCATCTTTAGATTTTTCAATACATCTTTACTATTTTTAAAAGAATACAATAATATAAAAGAAATATATTTCATGTTATTTTTGTTCCCCTCAAATTACATGATTTTATTTAGTGTTTCAATAAGAGTCTAATTTTATTGATGCATTTATGAAGTTTTCTGCTCATTATTTCTTTTTGAATCTCATTCCTCTATTCCAGTTCAATTTTTGTCTTTCTAAATGTCATCCTTTAGTATTCATAATGCCTACAAAGGTGCTTAATACATTACAAATATAACAGACATGTTTAAGATATTGTCTTATTTGATGACCTATCCTACTGCAACGATGCTAGTGAGAGGATGGCTTCACTTGCCAAGTTCGTGCAGCCATGATTCTTCCCCTCACTTGTTCAGACCAAGAATGGAGACCTGACCCATAAGCTGAGCACATTAGATTCTCTTGCTGCAGAATTTGAACTCAAACACACAGCCTAGGAGTCAGGTGGTGGTGCTGCTAATCTGGAAGGTCATGTTTCTCAGAGAATGTGGTGGATATGATTTGCTGAGTCGTGTGTGCTGAAAGCTAGGTTTACGGGTTTACAAAGAAATAAAAATAATAGAGCAGGCATAAATAGAAAACCAGGGGTAAGAGAATATGTTGCCTCCGAGTGAGAAAGAGAAACCAAATAGCTCTTTCCATAAGTAAATATTTTCTGGTTCTTAATTCTAACACCTCTTGAAATCTAGCTGTATTTCCTCCCCTTGGGTTCTTTGACATATCCCGGTAGTTCTTTTTCTTGAACTCCTTAATTTAAGCAAGCCTCTTTCTGTCATGCAAATGCTACTGAAATGAGTGTATCTTTTAAACCTGTTTACTGAATAAACACATAGGAAGGAAGGAAGAATTGAGAAAGGAAAGGAGGAAAAAGAGAAAGAGAAAAAGAGAGGGAGGAAGAAAGGTCCTTACTTCATAGGGTTCATCAAAATCTAATTTGGGATTCATAAATAAATATACAGAAAAATAAAATATCAAAAAGCCTAATTTTGGAGCAAGATGGCGATGGGTCTGGAGCGGGCGCGCCAGAGGACAGACAGAGCGAGCCTGAGAAGTGTGCGCTGTGCTGCCAGAGTACTATTTGCATTTCCAAGA
>NW_007770669.1:0-5684 GCF_000696425.1 Galeopterus variegatus | reverse complement strand
ACTAATTTTCAAGTCTCTTCAAAGTTTCTAAGACATGCTTTATTCTCTTGTTTTTGCTTATCCATATTTTCCAGTATTCTATAATGTACATATATTGCTGTTGTAATTTAAAAGGGTTTTTTTTTTTTGGTGGAGGGAAAAAAAAGTAATCAAGCCCATCTGAAGACTTAAGGATCACAAAGTAAAGTGATCCTATTTTTATTTGAAATATTTTTTGTGTATGTGTGTCTATGTCTGTGTGATGTCTGTGTGTATAAAAAAGCCAGTGATTCAAGGGCTCCTTGGACATTTTTTATACCACTCAGTTAATTTGCTGTAGGCCATTCTGAAACTTACATTACAACCTGTGGTATGTTGAAAGAGCCCTAGGTTGTTTGAATCAGAAGAGCTAGAGTTGGAATCCTTTCTGCTGGAGGTTGTATAATCTTTGGAGTCAAACAGACCTGATTTGAGAAAGTTACCTAACCTCTCTTGAGTCTGTGTGTGTGTGTGTGTACACAATGAGAAGAAAAATATCCATATTTTTTCAGTTTTGAACGTTGAATGCAGTAATATATGTAAAAATCCTTGCCTAGTACATACTAGGTATTTAATAAATGGTAGTTGCAATAAGTGTATGTTATTTCCATGTATAGGAAGAATTCTAACTGTTTAGCCTGGTAAAAAGACCTTTCCCAGTCTGCCCTTTCTCAACATCCTAAGTCTCTTCTGCTATTCACTGTCATGTATTTAAAATCTAGCTACAAAAATTGCTTATGTTTTTAGAACAACCCATGCTCTTATGCTTCCCTGTGTTTGTACGTGTTACTACTTCTGTCTAGAATACTTTCTACTCCCTCCTCTTCCTTTGTTGGCTTTCTTTCTATGCTTCCATGTGTTTGTATGTGTTACTACTTCTGTCTAGAATACTTTCTACTCCCTCCTCAAATTTCACTTCTGATTGTGAAGTTTTGATCATATCCCTAGATAGATTTATCACTCCTACCTGTGGGTTCTCATTAGCACCTTATTCATGTTTTCCTCTAGCATACTGCACTGTAGTTTATCTACTTCCTGATATGTCTCCCCAACAAGTTTGAAAGGAAAATGACCCCATCTTACTGTTTCTTTGTAATTCTGAGGGAGCAGAGTGTATTACTGTCTATCATTGGGGGTATCCCTTTCAGTTTGAGTTCTAGATGTGGAAAATGTGATGGTAGATCTCTTTGTGTTAAACCTCTGTGGGTACAGTCATCAAGACAGTGTGATATTGGCAAAAGAGTGGACAAATAGACCAATGGAACAGAATAGAGAGCCCAGAAGTAGATTTCATAAATATAGTCAATGATTTTTGACAAAGGAGCAATGGCAATATGGTGGGAAAAAGAGTCTTTTCAACAGAAGCTGCTAAAATAACTGGGCGTCGATATGCAAAAAAAAAAAAAAAATGAATTTAGGCACAGACCTTATACCCTTTACAAAAATTAACTCAAAATAGATCACAGACCTAAATGTGAAATGAAAAACTGTAAAACTGTTAAAAGATAACATAGGAGAAAACCTAGGTAACCTTGGGTTCTGTGATATGATTTTTTATGATACAACACCAAAGTCACAATCCATGAAAGAAAGAATTGATAAGCTGGACTTGGTTAAAATTTAAAAATTTCTACTTTGCAAAAGACACTGATAAGAGAATAAACAAGCCACAGACTGGGAGAAAATATTTGCAAAACACATATCTGATAAAGGACTGTTATCTAAAATATACAAAGAACTCATAAAACTCAATAATAAGGACAGAACTTGATTTAAAAATGGGCCAAAGACCTTGACAGATACCTCACCAAAGAAGATAATACAGGTAGCAAATATGAAAAGATGCTCATCACATGTCATCAGGGAAATGCAAGTTAAAACAATGAAATACCACTACACACATATTAGAATGGCAAAAATTCAGAATACTGACAGCACCAAATGCTGGTGAGATGTGGAGCAACAGAAACTCTCATTCATTGCTGGCGGGAATGCAAAATGGTATAGCCACTTTGGAAGACAGTTTGATGGTTTCTTACAAAACTAATACTCTTATCATACAATCCAGCAATTGCACTCCTTGGTATTTACCCAAATGAATTGAAAACTTATGTTCACACAGAAACCTGCACATAGATGTTTATAGCTGCCTTATTCATAATTGCCAAACATGGAAGCAACCAAGATGTCCTTCAGTAGGTGAGTGGATACATAAACTGTGCTTTATCCAGACGATGGAATATTAGTCAACACTAGAAAGAAATGTGCTATCATGCCATGGAAAGACATGGAAGAAACTTAAGTGCATATTACTGAGTGAAAGAAACCACCCTGAAAAGGCTACATACTGTATGATTCCAACTATATGACATTTTGGAGAAGGCAAAACTATGGAGACAGTAACCACTTATGTGGTTGCCAGGGGTTAGTGGGGAGGAAGGGATGAGTAGGTGGAGCACAGAGGATTTTTAGGGAAGTGAAACTACTACTTGGAATAATACTCAACTGTAATGGCAGGTACATGTCATTACACATTTGTCAAAACCCACTGAATATACAATACCAGAAGCAAACCTTAATGTAAATTATGGTCTCTGGGAAATTGTGATGTATCCATGTGGGTTCACCAGTTGTAGTAAGTGTACCACTCTGATGGGGAATGTTGATAATGGGGGAGGCTGTGCAGTGGAGGGAATATGGGAAATCTGTGTACCTTTTGCTCACTTTTGCTGTTATAAGGCTGTGCTCTAACCAGCTGAGCTAACTGGCCATCCTTCAATTTTGCTGTGAAGCTAAAACTGCTCTGAAGAAATAGTCTATTAAAAAAAAGGCGGAGGGGGGCCAAAAAAACCAAAGGAGTTAATCATGGAAAACTTAGATGGAAAAGTGAAGGGAGACGAAACAAGAGACAGAAAATGGAGCGTTGGAGCATGTGGAATTATTCTTTTTTTAAAGGGCACTGGCTTTTTAAATTGCAGGGTCACAAATGTTCATTGTGAAAAACTAAAATTTTAAAAGAAAAAAATGTTTAAAAACCACATATAGTTCCACTATCTAAAGAAAACTAACATTAAACTTTTCTTCTATATGACATTTAAAAAACAAAATTGGCTTAAACTCTGCTATTGTCACCTGCTTTGGTATTTTCTAAAGGCCAGGTTTTTCTTATTAAACATATATATCTGGTTTTCTTTTTCTTTATTATTTGATAAAAATATTATATAGCATTTACAGTGAAGACTCAGTCTGACTATACAAATACGAGCACAATCCAGATTATCATCCTCTGAATAATAACCTTAATTCATTCCAAAAACTTAAGGTAGGAGACAAAAAGATATTAAGCCAAGGCTGTCACGATATTGCAAAAACATTCCCCCCAAATGTCCTCTATTATCTGTTCCTTTAACAGAGTCCATCCTAAAAGTAAGTTTTCTCAAATGGTGTATAGCTGCAATGAAAATAAATGCTAGAAGTGTTAAAAACAAACCCTCGCTGAGGTATCGTCAGTCCACATAGAGGTTAATCTCATTGCTCAGATTTGGACATCACCATGTGTGCAGTTTCTTTAATCCTCCTCTAGCTATCAAAATGGATTTAGCAGTTGACATCCTCTTTTTTTCTGTCTGGGGCAATTGGAGCTTTGTAGAATTTGGTTTGGTGGAGCAGTGACCTTGCCTTCCCAATTTAGGATGATCCTGGGTCTTAGAACTGGACGTCATTGAGGACCTAGCATGGCTTTACTATAGCCGGCGATGGTACCAGGGGCCCTGCTTATTTTATTCAGGAGCCCAGGAATTACATTCAGCCTCTGATTTAATTCTCTGTGACACATTGAGTCTATGTTTTAGCCTACAGAACACTACAGCTGTGTCCTAATTCTCTTCACTCTACCCTTTCCCTACCTTGTGACCTTCCTATCACTGCCTTTTAAGGCATTGCTATCCTTGGCTGATCATCTTGGATTGGAAGTATGAGGGGTCTTCAGAAAGTTCATGGAAAGATTCGTATTATCTTTTAATTCTATTTTTCCATGAACTTTTTAAAAATTAAATCATAATTGATTATACATATTTTGGGGGTTCAACATTGATGTGTGTTGAAATCGATATTATTAGCATATATATTATTACAAATCATACTTATTCTTTATGCCCCTTATCCAATCTCTCCCCATCCCCCTCTCCCCCTCTCCCTCCTCCCTCCTCCCTCTGATAACCCTAAATTTCTTCTCTCCTTCTGAAAGATTAACTCTTTCTGTTGATTTGTTGCCTAGATGATCTGTCCAGTACTGAGAGAGGTGTGTTCAGGTCCCCCACTATTATCACAGAGCAGATGCTTCGTCTGTCACTCTGGAATGGGCTTTGTGGAGAGAGAAATCCTCTTCTTTTCTTTGGTCTCTGCTGGTGACTCTCCTTGTGTCAATGCACTTGAGTGGTTGGCAGGCCATCTGTATGGTGGTTGTGGCGTCTAGCTGCTTTTGCGGCAGCCATGGCTATTTTGGTAGCTGTGGTAGGCCACCCACATGAAGTGGTGGTTTTGGCATGCTCCTTGCCTGGTTGCGGGAGGAGGGGTCAGTCCCCCGGGCTCCATGCCTCAGGACCTCAGGTGGGCCCTGTGACGGTGGTGTGCCTGGTTGCGGGAGGAGGGGTCAATCCACAGCTCCATACTTCAGGACTACAGGTGGGCCCCATGGCAGCAGTGGTGTGCCTGGTTGCAGAGGAGGGGTCAGTCCCCAACTCCATCTGTTTTTACATTCTAAGATGTGGAGCAGTTGGGTGGGAGGGGGAGAGGGGAAGGGAGAAGGAAATAGGATGGGATAAAGAGGAAGAGGGGGTGTGATTGAGGCCCTTTGAACCCCCCTCATTCCTGCAGGGTAGGCCAGGGGACTTCTAGTGGTGGCTTGGTCATTGCTGGGCTGAATACACATATCTGGGGGGTGTGGCTGAAGCCCTTGGCCCCCCAGTGCCCTGGCTTCCAGTGGTGGTTTGGTGGTCATTGCTGGGCTGGTTGCAGATGTTGGGGGTGTGTGGCTGAAGCTCTCAGCCTTCCACTGCCCTAGCTTGGGAGCCTGGGCTGTTTCCTGCAGTGGCTTGGTGGTCGTTGCTGGGCTGGTTGTGGGTGTCGGGGGCATGGCTGAGGCCCTTGGCCCCTCACTGCCTAGCTTGGGAGCCTGGGGCACTTCCTGGAGTGAATTGGCAGTTGTTGCTGGGTTGGTTGTGGGTGTTAGGGGGCATAGCTGAGGCCCCCAGCCCTTCCCTTCCCTGGCTTGGGGGCCCAGGGGGCTTCCATTCCTTCCAGGTTTTATAGGTGTTCTTTGGTGAAGTGAGACCTTTACTAGTTAATATCAAACTTTGTCTCTGGTGTGTGGGTATTTTGTTTTTCTTTCAATTCTGTGTTGGATTATTTGCTGTTCCCACCACTTAAACTTTGCACTGGAACTAATTTGTTGTCCTTTGCTTACTTCTAAAATGGAGGAACTTCCTGTGGGGACCAGCACTTGAGCTCTGTGGTTGAACTAAATTGCTGCTTTGCTACTGATTCCCTGGGGAAGGCTTTCTGTGCAGCTCAGGTTTTAATGGTTCACTTTGTAGGTACTTCCAGGTCTCATGAGATCCAGTACTCCTGGGTTATGTAGAAACTCTGGTCTGGACCTGAGTCTTTTT
>NW_007770668.1:2832-5684 GCF_000696425.1 Galeopterus variegatus | reverse complement strand
AGCGCCACCACACTCCCAAGCGGCGCACTGTAGCAGTGTGCTACCAGGCCGGTCCCCAAAGTCCATAGTTTACATTAGGGTTCACTCTGAGTGTTGTATATTCTATGGATTTTGACAAGTGTGTAATGAGATGTATCCACCACTTTAGTATCATACGGAATAGTTTCCCTGCTCTAAAAACCCTCTGTGCTCTACCTATTCATCCATTTCTTCCTCTACCCCCTGGCCACCCCTGATCTTTTTACTGTCTCCATAGTTTTGCCTTTGCCAGAATGTCATATAATTGGAATCACACAGTATGGAGCCTTTTCAAATTGGCTTCTTTCACTTAGTAATATGCATTTCAGTTCCCTCCATGTCTTTTCATAACTTGATAGCTCATTTCTTTTTAGTGCTGAATAATGTTCCATTGTCTGGATGTACCACAGTTTGTTTATCCATTCACCCAACTAAAGGACATTTTGATGGCTTCCAAGTTTTGGCAATTACGAATAAAGCTGCTATTAACATCTTTGCACAGGGTTTCATGTGGACATAAGCTTTCAACTCTTTGGGGTAAATACCAAGGATTGTGTTTGCTGCGTTGTATGGTAAGAGTATGTACAGTTTTGTAAGAAACTGCCCACCTGCCTTCCAAAGTTGCTGTGCCATTTTGCATTCCCACCAGCAATGAATGAGAGTTTCTGTTGCTCTGCAACCTTGCCAATGTTTGTTGTTGTCAGTGTTCTGGATTTTGCCATTCTAATAGGCATCTAGTGGTATCTCATTGTTGTTTTAATTTGCATCTCCTTAATGACATGTAAAGTGGAGCATCTTTTCATAACCTAATTTACCATTTGTATGTCTTTTTCAGCCAAGTGACTGTTCAGGTTTTTTGCCCACCTTTTCATTGGGTTGTTTGTTTCCTTATTGTTGAGTTTTAAAAGTTCTTTGCATATTTTAAATAATAGTTGTTTATCGGATCTGTATTTTGCAAAGATTTTCTCCTAGTCTGTGGCTTATTTTCTCAATCTCTTGTCCAGACCTCTCTTTTAATGTAATGAAAACATGGGTAGTTACTTGTGTATCAGATTTATTTACTTGCTCCTTCATTCATCCAACATGTATTTATTGAGCACCTGCTAAGTGTCAGGCACTGTGCCAGGCATGGAAAAAACAGTGATAACCAAAATAGGTGTAGGGCTTGCATTTGCCTCTAAACCATAACAGCTCACATTGTAAATCCTCACATTTGAATTCACATCAGTTGTGATATGTGATCCTCTCAAATATTCTGGAGCCTATTCTCTCCTCTTTATCCCAGAGACTACCCTGGCTGCCCCTCTTACCATCACAGATGATCACACCTAACTTGTCTTGTTTTCACATGGGTTCTCCCCTTTCCAATTCCTCTTCTACATGGATGACAGAGTTGTCCTTCTAAAATTTACATACAATCAGGTCATATTTCTGGTTAAAAAATATGTGCGACCTACAGCTGTATCAGGTATCAGTTTTACCTGACAACACAGGAATGTGAGAAATGTCACTTCTCTTAAATTCTCTAAAATTATTAAATTATACTCAGCCCTCTTCCACTCAGCCACTGAGAAACTAAATTTCAGTTTTCTTATTGGGCTTCTTTCTTCTACCAAAGATCTTTGGAGATTTGCGGGGATTTCACACAGAATATTCAAGAATGGACCCTCTAGTCTTAAACTACAATGCTCTCCACTGTTCTTCACCTTGACTATATCCACGTGGTTCTACAAAGGTAGGTAATGCCAGGCCTGGCTTGTCAGAAATATTTGGTTTCCACCCACTGATACCAAAGACACTGAGATAAGGAAAAACAAAATTTAGGTACCTAATTTGGTGGGAGAAGATAAAAATACATAAAATGAGAAAAACAAAAGCACTCATTAATGTTTCATATTATCCTGCCCCATGAAGAGAATCCAAACTCCTTAGCATGGCTGCAAGATACTTTCCAGTTTCACCCTCAACCTGTGGTGTGCTGGAGCCAGTTCACACCAGCTCATGAGAGCCACGTGTTCCATTTTCAGAAATTTTGTGAGCCTGTTGTTAAACATAGCTATTATTAAAGATGAAATGATATGAAACTGCTTTCCTCACCTTCGCCTCTCTACAGAGCTCTGCCATCCTCATCTGAGATCCCAAAGCACTTTGCAAGTACTTGTGCTAACACAAATCTGACATTGTCCCTAATTGTTGTTTTCACTAAAATGTCCCCCAGACTATAGGCTTGTCAATAAGATTGTTCATTCGTATTTGTCTCCCTTGCTAGCAGAGGGCCTGACACATAGGAGGACTCAAATAATTCTTTGGTGAGTGAGTGAGTGAATGACTCTTGGAGGTTAAACATTTTCCCTTTCTGATACTGCGTAATCAACCACTACCCAACAGCAGTCATAGTTTCCCAAGTCAAGCTAGGAGGCTTAGTCCTTCCATTCTTTAAACAATTACCACAGAGGAAAAGCTTTGTTTCTCTCCCAAAGAGATGCAACACTCATTCTTCACAGCTCCTACTCTGGTGGGGGTAGGCTTAAAATGCACATCAAATACAAGTAGTTAAGAAACAAAAAATCTTTACAAATTCCCTGAGGTACAGAAATCAAATTACATGTCTCAGCATTCATACACAATATCCTGTGGTACTTGAGCCTGAAATGGAAAGTCCATGTGGGCTGACCAGTAACCAGTGCAAGGCTCTCTTCAGCCCAATTGACATTTTGGACACCGAGAGTGAATATGGGAATGGCTGACATACATCCTAGTTGGGTGTGTTGATGGGTGGACAAAATGGTCACAAGGATTGCTCATTGCATACATAAACCTGGGAAACATCCTTT
>NW_007770668.1:0-2155 GCF_000696425.1 Galeopterus variegatus | reverse complement strand
TTTCTACCTTCCAGAATATTCTGGAAGGTTCATGACAGAAATGTTTCACAAACTGGAAAAAACAAAGGTTGAAAACCTTTGCTTTTGGTTTTAGACTATGCAACCCCAAGTAAGGAACTGCTTGACCCAGTTTCTGATTTCACAAACAGCTTTGGGAGAATAGTCATTGCTTTGCCCTAGTCTTCCCAGAACAAGAACCAAACGTCCCTGAGGACACCAAATGACACCACCACCCCACCGTCAAGCTGGCACCGGCAAAGACATAGGCTATTTGCAGAAAGCATGCCGCCTCTGCTGTATGTGGGCAGTAAACTACCAGGGAGATGCATGCTGCCTGCCTGGAGACAAGGTTGCTAGGTGCCTCTGAAGTAGTGAGACTGAGAGGTGTACATTATTTCCCACACACTTCTTATTTTACACAGTGACAGTTGTAGCCTGGAAACAAAAGGGAATAGCGTCTGTGGTGCTAGGAATAATGGCCAGCCAAGTGCCCTATGGGGCAGAATGAGTAGGGTTGAGGCTTTTATCGGGGGAGCAGGAGAGAAAGGTAATGTGATTTGGTTTCACCATGATTGCTTAAGCAGCCTGGGTGAGAACTAATTATGAGTTCATCTGGCTCCAGAGAAACCCCACCTCTTCCCTTCTCCAGAATGATACTAAAATATCAGCATTGCATCATCAGAAATCACTCCTATTGGTGACTTTCTTAAGGAAAGCAGCATGCTCTGTCTCTTTGAAAGCCACTGGAATCTGTATAGACCCAGGAATTTATATCTTTCCAAGACAAATAAAATATCCTTGGCACTCACTTGTCCCTTGAATACTCAGAGTGCTTGCTCACTATTATATCATAGACAGAGTGTTGTTTTTAAAATGTGAGACTGATCAAATGCAGAGAAGGAAGTAAAGGGTAGGTTATAGGACCCATGTGACTGCAATAGTCCTGCCATTGTGAGGCTCAGGAGGGGTTCTGGATTTCAGAATCAGGCTATTCACTGATGATACTTTGACCCTCTCAGGCTCTCACCAGGCTCCAACAGCCCTAAGGAGACAAGTACTTTTGCTGGGAAAGCTGATCGCCTAATTTTCAAAAGAGCAGAGCTAACATTGCATGTCATCAAGACTGAACTTTGGTTCCATCTAAGTTAGAAGTCCAAATTACAGGTCCAGTTGAAAATTAAAGCATGCTGCTGTGATGTGCTTGCCTATGTTTGTAATATGCACACTGTATGTGAGCTCTGAGTATGAGCTGAGTTGCATACGGTACTAGAATGAGCATGGGTTGAAATCCTGACTTCAACCTGGCTTCAAATGCTGCTGCTGTTGCTGCTTACTAGCTGTGCAGAAGTTACTTGCCTTCTCTGAGTCTCAGATCCAACTGTGCAATGAGGTAAATGGATCAGTTCCCTTGCAGGATCTTTGTAAGGATGAGAAATGTGTAAAGTGCCTACATGACGCTTGGGACAGAGGATATACAAGATAAACATGTCATAGTTACGTTTCTCCCCAGGAGAGTCATATTTGAGTGCTGCTGCAAGCTTGCTGTGGGGGTTACAGAGATGTACAACCCATGACTTTTGTCTTTTGAACTATCACAATTTAGCAAGATGGAGGCGGGGAGGAGGTGGTAAGGGGAATGGTACTGTCTGAAGCAAGCAGCAACAAAACATTATATAATTAGCTACAAAATCGTGTGGTACAAATTCTAGGTGGGGTAGGAATTCAGGGAAAAGAAAAACAATGAGGGTGAAGCAATAGCTTCAACCACAGAACAGAAAAATAATCACAAGTGTGATTTGCCAACTGCTAAGATTTACGCAGAAGTCATACCGTAGATTAAACAAAAACAGAAGATCAATACATTGAGAAAAAGACTCATTTTAGCACTCAAAAGACATGCAAGCAAAGGCAGCCGGCTCTGGTTGCTTGTTCCCCGGTGTAACATTCTTGAAGAAGGCTAGAGGACTCTGCCAGTTATAAGCATGGATCTCGACTGGGCTCACCTGTGGCGGATAAGACATTAGCCGCCCCGCCATCTTCATTTTGAAGCAAAAGTCAGCTTACAGATACAAAGCGAGCAGAATAAGTCATCCAACCGGTTCCCGCTCACTGGCTGAGCGAGGTGTGGGCGCAACACCGAGGGTTGTGATCCCGT
>NW_007770667.1:5275-5684 GCF_000696425.1 Galeopterus variegatus | reverse complement strand
ACTTATTTTACTTTGCCAGATTTGGCCTCAGATTGTGTGGCATTGATGTCAAACACATGTCATAGTCTTAACATGAAATTCAAGCATCAGAAAAGCAGCATTGCAAGTAACAGACAAAAGAGATGAAAAAAACAAAAGTTGTTTTTCACTCCCAGGATTTCTAGAACACAAAAGTAGTAAGAAGTTATAAAATCAGGAGGCAGAAAAAGATGGCCAGCTACAAGGAGTCACTGCTAATCTCTTCCACAAGGATGGAGAATGCGTGGAATGTACAGCTACACTTGGACAAGAAATACAAAAGGAGGGAACAGGATACATATCGAGGGAACAGCAGAGATGCTGATGAGTGCAGAAATTCAGAATAGTCACAAAAAAAAAAAAAAAGGAAAAATTCTCAGCCATGACCACA
>NW_007770667.1:2528-3856 GCF_000696425.1 Galeopterus variegatus | reverse complement strand
CCTCTGCAGAGGTGGCAGATTAAGATCAGACCCAACACCTAAGACCATGCTGCTCTGGCCCTGGCATCAGTTTCACTCCCCTAAAGCCATGTCATTGCATTGGTTTGCCCACAGTGGCATCCTTTGCCTTGGGAACAGGTGGTCCAGTACCCTGAGGGTGCCACCCTCAGGATGGAGGGAGTTGGCATGCACACTTTATAGAGTCAGAAAACTGGCTAATCAGGGTGCCTAGCCACTGCTGGTTACTCCACATTCTTTGGTGAGGTGCCTTTGCAATTTGTGCAGCCATGAAAAAGTAGTGAAGGACTTACATACCTGTCTCGGGCACAGACACATGCCTGCAGTACCAGTGAGCCAGCCCAGGGCTGCCTGCCCCAGCAAGCAGGCTTCGGAGGGATCCAGCATCTCTCTTGGTGGCACAGCAACCCACCCACAACCCCAACGACCTCATGAGAGGCAGCCCACCCCAGACGAGGGAAACCTAACTGTCCCAGTAATGCTCCTAGTGTCACAGGGACCTGTCCACAACTGTAGCAGATTTGACCAGAGTGGCCACTGCAGCTAACAGCTTAGAGGGTCTGAACATACCTCTTGGGGTCAAAGGGTCGCACCCAAAACTGTTAACACCTCACCTAGAATCCCCCACACCCGGGGTACCCGACTTCAACAGTGGTGCAGCGGACCATCCCAGTGTCCCTTCTGAGAGTACAGGTCCCCAACATAAATCCAGTCACCCCACTCATTGTCACCCACTTCAACAGTGAAATGACATAGTACCCCGACACCTCACCTGGGGGTACAGGGCTCTACTGAGAGCACAGTGGCAACATTAAGTCACCCATACTGATTAAGGGGATGTTGCACACCACATTATCCCCCTCAAAGCCTAAGGTCCTAATCCTGGTCCCCAGAAAACCCACTCAGGTCATCCATTTAACCTGAGGAACTTCAGATCACCCTAGAGCAACTATCAGGGTAACAGAATAGTAGCCAGGGTGCCAGCTAGGCCACTCAGGGTCAACCACCTAAGCCAAGGAATGACAGAGCATTCAGGCACTTTTACCCAAAGCTTGAGATCTTGCCTGCAACCTTAACAACCCAACCCAGTGTCACTCACTTTAGCAAGGAACTACTGAGTGCCCCAATACCTGGCCCACAGAGGCACTCATAGACAACTGTGACATTGAATACAGTCAAAGTAACTACACAGAGACTGCACTACTGCATCTACTCATAACTAAAACTGAAACACCCTACCCCGCAGTCAATATAAAACACATCTACAGGAGGGAGTCTATCTCATCAAAAGCCACTCCTGAGCATTAGAA
>NW_007770667.1:0-630 GCF_000696425.1 Galeopterus variegatus | reverse complement strand
ACCAAGCCAAGGGTTGAGATCCCCTTACCGGTCATCTTTAAAAAAAAAAAAAAAAACTATAGAAAGAGACAAAGAAGATCATTACAGAATTATAAAAGTATCTATCCAGCAAGAGGGTATATAATCATAAATATATATGCACCCAACGTCAGAGTACCACATATATAAAGCAACACAATTAGACCTAAAGAAAGAGTCAGATCCCAATACAATAATAGTTTGGGACCTAAACACTGCTCTCTCTGCATTGGACAGATTATCTAGGCAACAAATCCACAGAGAAACACAAGATATAAACTACATGTTAGACAAATATGACTTGGCAGATATCTACAGAACATTTCATACAACAACTACAGAGTATATATTCTTCTCATCAGCACATGGAACATTTTCCAGGGTAGAACAAATGTTAGGTCACAAATCTAGTCCGAACAAATTTTTAAAAATTGAAATCATTTCAAATACGTTTTCAGACCACAACAGATTAAAACTAGAAATCAATGACAAATGAAACTTTGGAAACTACACAAATACACAGAAATCAAGCAACATGCTCCTGAATGACCTATGGGTCAAAGAAGAAATTAAACAGGAAATCAAAAAAAGTCTTCAAACTAATGAAAATAA
>NW_007770666.1:0-5685 GCF_000696425.1 Galeopterus variegatus | reverse complement strand
TCACGTGGTTTGTTTTAGATAGGAGTCTTAGGAATCTTAAATGCAGGCCACTGCCGCTCCAATTCTTACGAAGAAGATCAAAGCCAGAAGAAGAGAGAAAGACTTGTTTTCTTTTTTTTTCTTTAAAAACGTGCCAATTTACATTTTTATTTAATACTCCATCCTATTTCACATGTTCAACTACTTATTACTCCACAAATATCATATCGATATAATTGGCAGAAGACAAACTTTATAGCCCTGACTCCCACTGCTCTACTTTAAAACAAGAGGAAAGACCAAATTAAACAAATTGCCATTTCTCTTGCACCTATTGTCATTTTTTATGAAATAAATAGTGAGGTTCTATTATGCATCAAGCCCTATTCTAGTGCTGAGATTGCAATATTACACAAGACAGAGAGATGAAGTGCCTGTTCTTATAGGACTTGCATACATATATATCAATATATATACACAAATTTTATATGTGTGTATGTACAATATATAAAATAATAAACATATAATTATGGGGGAAATAGCTCATGAAATTATAGAGTTGGGAAAGTTCTAAGATTTGCATGGTGAGTCAGCAACCTGATGACCCAGCAGAGCTGATGGGTGACATTCCGATTGGAACCCGAAGGCCCAAAAACCAGGTAACCCTATGGTAGTTTCATCTGAAAGCTGGCAGTCTTGAGACCCAAGAAAAGCAAATGTTTTAGTTTGACTCCTAAGGCAGGGAAAAAGCCTGTGTACCAGTTTGAAGGCAATTTGGCAGGACAAATTTTCATCTGAAGAAGAATAAGATTTTTTTGTTCTATTCAGGTCTTTTAACTGATTGGATGAGGCTTATCCACATTAGGGAGGGCAATCTACTTAGTCTACTAATTTCAACGTTAATTTCATTTAAATACACCCTCAAAGAAATCTCCAAAATAATGTTTGACCAAATATCTGGACATCCCATGGCCCAGTTAAGCTAACACATAAAATTAACCATCACGAACATCATCACCATCACCCTCATCATCATCACCATCATGACAGTAATAAAAATACTATTAGAATGTATATTCTAAGACACAGCTACCACACAAAATACCATAGACTTGATGGCTTAAGCAACAGAAAGTTATTTCTCACAGTTCTTGGGACTGGAAAGTCCCAAATTAAGGTACTGGCAAGATAGTTTTCATTCTGAGGCCTCTTCTCTGGCTTGCAGGCAGCTGCTGTCTCACTGTGGTTCACATAACCTCTTCTATATGTGCACACAAGAAGAGAGAGAGAGAACGAGATCTCTATTATTTCTTATAAGAACCCTAATCCCATCATGGGCGTTATACTCTATGACCTCATCTAATCCTAATTACCTCCCAAAGGCCCCATCTCCAAATACAATCACTGTGGGGGTTATGGTTTCCACATGTGAATTTCAAGGGGACACAAACATTCAATTCGTAACAATTTTCTGATGCTTCTGGAAACATTTCCTGATGCTTCTGGAAAGAAATTAGCGTCTCCCTGCAAAACACCTCTGTTATGTTCACAGCTAATTCCTCCCAAAGAGAGTTTAAATTTCTAGTAGGTAGGATTGTAATAAATTATTATTTCTGGTTACTATACCGACCTCAACAGGAACTCACATATGTTAGACCTTTAATAAATACTTATTGAATAAATGGATTCAAAAATCTCTCAGAAGTTTCATCTTTAGGTCATTAGAAATTCCATATTTTTTATCCAGACTTGCATAATGTTTCACCAGATTGTTATTAGTCTTATGAACAGTTTCCCTAAGGTTAGACCTTTAATAAATACTTATTGAATAAATGGATTCAAAAATCTCTCAGAAGTTTCATCGTTAGGTCATTAGAAATTCCATATTTTCTATCCAGACTTGCATAATGTTTCACCAGATTGTTATTAGTCTTATGAACAGTTTCCCTAAATGACCAGTATGTCATAATCCCTATTTAGACTGCATTATTTTTATTGGATTTCAGGTTATAAAAGATATGTTGACCTCTTCTTTATCTTCTCTTACTTAGTATCTTGTACTAAGAATCTTAGTCCTAAAATAAATTTTAAAATCATTCTTTTCAGTAGTTCTGAAACCTAAATATCTATGCGCAAGCACCATCCGCCAGAAATTCTAATTTAATTGTTTTTTGCTGAAACCTGGGCATCATTTTATTGATACTTAACTCACTATCCTAGTATGCAGCCAGGTTTGGGAATCAAGTATCTAAAGAAACTTCCCCATGTTCCCAAGCAATGGGCTCACTCTCCAATACACAAAGTCAAACACTGTGATGCCAGCTTTTGTGAAAAGAAAAAGCTTTATTGTTTGATCAGTTAGCAAGGGGATAGAAGTTCAGCTCAAGTCTGTCTCCTTAACTAGGAAGCTCAAAGTATAGAGAGATATAGGTACAATTACCAAAATGCGAGTTAGCAGGAGATGACTGGTTGGAGACCAGCACATTCCTATCTCACTCCTTTTTCTGGTTGTCTTGAAATAAATGGTGAGAGACCCTAACTTTTTAACTGTGCCTGGTATTCTGTTTCCAGGAAATCTCTGAAGTTTTGTCCCATGTGGGTGTAAGACTTTGGTTCCAAGTGCCATCTGGAGGTCAATAGGGTCTCATCTGCACGTGTCCATCTACCTTCAAGGTCTCTGAGGCTTTTGCAAGACAACTTAAATCATGGTGATTGATAATCATCTGCCTATGACAGGAAACTTGAAAGGCATTTTGTTATCTTCAAAGGAAGTTCAGGCAATTATTCAGCTTAGCCAATTATCTGGGATGGTCAGCAGCCAGTTTCACTTGTGTTATACATATAGGAAATTCATTATCTATTACAGAGAAGAAACTCAAGGCCAGAGATGTCAAGTGACATATGCAGGAGGGGATCACCCAGCTCATCTACTTCATAGACCAAGTCTCCTGGTCCATATTGCTTTATAACCAATTCATGCATTCTTTCTCTTCCCATTACCACGTAACGACATATCATCAAGACTTTCTGAAGCTTCCACCATATACACATTCATCATCCCTCAAGAGAAAAAACATATGTTCTTCTGAACTTGCTGCATGGCTTTCATTAAATGCATCAAACACTTTTTGATTTGGTTTGGGGAACACCATGCATCCCTATGACAGAACTTAACCCTATTTCACAGTACAGATGCACTCACCAGTCCAGACTCTAAACAAGCTGGACGTAATCCCAACTTTAGAATAACCACATGGAACATCTCTGTAAGGACAAACCTGTGCTGGTTTTTCTTACTCTCAGAGCGTTCACAAGGATTAAATAACATAATACACATAAAAGCTTAAGCATAATGCTCATGATGCATTTGTCCAATTAATAGTGGCAATCATTATTATCATAAAGTATTTTACTTTTTCTATCATGATTGATGATCAGTTAAGTGTCTCAGCTCCGATGGGTGGCAAAGCAGGTGCGTAATGTCAAAGTGGGAAAGAAAATTCTTTCATTTAAAAGCTTCAAAGTCTGTACCAGGAACTTTGAACTTGGAATTTCATTTAATTTTCACATTAAATTAATGTACTTTGATACTTTTTTTCTCTAGTTTATAGATTAAAAAACTTTAGCTCAGAGAGGTAAAGTAACATACCCGGATTCTCATAACTCATATGTCATGGATCTGTGTTTTAAGCACCAAACTATTTACCTACAATATTTATGTGATTTTGCCCATATTGGATTCTTATTTTTGTTACAATATTTTGTAGAGTAGGTTAGATTAAGTGCATGGTTATCCAATTGTTAATAGGAAGTTAAGGCTATCACTATTGCAACCCTGATCTTTTGAAATAAAACTGGCAACTGGCAACAATCATGATCTATAGCAATATGAACATTACTAATGTTCTAGATATATGAGTAATAGCATTAATATCATAAACTTTCTTAGTCAGTTTAGGCTGCAATAACAAAATTATCATGACCTGAATGGTTTAAACAATAAGCATTTATTTCTCACAGTTATGAAGTCTGGAGGTCCAAGGTCAAGGTGACGGCATGGTTGGGTTCCAGTGTGTGTTCTCTTTCTGACTTCAGATGGTTATCTTCTTACTGTATCCTTACATGACCTAGAGAGAGAGAGATAATCTCTCTGGTGTCTCTTCTTACAAGGGCATTAATAGCATCCCTGAGGACAACAAACTTCATGACCTACACACCTCCCAAGGCTTCACCTCTAAATATTATCACACTGGGGATTAGGACTTCAACATGTGAAATTTGGAGGGACACAAACATTCAGTCCATAGCATAAATCCTCTGTGTAAATCAGATTGGTCTTATGGTATCTTTGCCTCTGACTATGCTGTTCTTGCTGTGTGCAGTGACTTCATTCCTCCTCTGGCTACGTGAAGATTACTCAGTCCTAAGGTCCAGTTCAAGTGGAACTTCTCTGAAGTGGGTTGTGTAGACTCTTTCTTTTTCTTTCTTTCTCTCTCTCTCTCTACCCCCTCCTTCTTTCCTGCCTTCTTTTCTTCCTTCATTCCTTCCTTCCTTCCTTCCCCCCCTCTCTCTCTGTCTCTGTCTCTCTCTCTTAATTCCTATTTCAAACACGGTCTGAACCATGCAGCCACAAAGTTTATCTATACTGTGTCTTTTCTCAGGTTCCCTTTGATTAAAAGTAACATATGTCATTGAAAATACCATAATCAAGGAAGCAGAATGTATAAATTCCTTTCAAACCCAAAAGCAGGTCACAGGACCTGGCCTTGAAATGGACTTGAACCAGGACTGGGAAGACTTCAGCAACCACAGGTGCTGCTTGCTTCCTCTCTCTCTTTCTCCTGGGGTTGGTCTCTGCAGAAGCAGTTTGTGGGCCTAGTTTTGGTTGCACCAAACATATTAAGGATAGTGAGTGACAGACAGTCTGTCATTGAGTAACAAGGATTGATCTGAACCTTGTAGATTTATCTGACTACAGCTCATCTAGGTAACTGTCCCTTGCAAACCCTGTACCAACACACACACACATCGTCTATTTTCATTGCTTCATAGCTATTCAATATTATGTTAAAAAAAAAGTTGCCAGCGTAAGATTTATATTTTAAGTTTTAAAATCCAATTTTTTGAGGTAAATAAACCCAAAAGCAATCGTCTCTTTGGCTGTTTGAAACCTTCTTCTTTCCCTCCTCCTCTCCATCTTCTTCTTTCTTCCTTTCCTAAAGTATTCTATAAAGAGGTCTCTTTACATAGAAAGACCCCACTAGCTAAATTGAAGGAAGAAGGAGGGGAGGTAGGAAGAAAGGAAGGGAAAGAGAGAGAGACATACTTGAGAGAAATATGGCACGTTTTTCTTCCCATCCCATTTGGGATACTGTGAAAATACATATCTGATCTTCATCCCTGTCTCCTGACATGCAACTCCTAAAATACTTAAAATCTCCAAAGTGATACGAGTCTTTTCCTATGTTAATGATGGCTGGAAGCCCCTAGGTAGATTCAGGATGGGAACTGGTCACAGGAAAGACCAAGGCAGGACTTTCAGTCCCACTCCCCAAACTCCAGGGAGGGGAGAGGGACTTACGGTTAAGCTGATCACTAGTGACCAGTGATTTAATCAATCATGCCTATGCAATAAAGCTTCCATTAAAAAAAAAAAAAGACAGAAAAGATGAAAACAAGAGAACTGGGTTCAGGGGGCTTCTGAAT
>NW_007770665.1:5188-5685 GCF_000696425.1 Galeopterus variegatus | reverse complement strand
AATTTAGAAAGAAAATGAAGTTTATTGCTTACAGTTTTGAAGGCTGGGAAGTCCACAGTTCGGGGAGTACATCTGGTGAGGGTCTTGGTGGTGGCAACGGTGATAGCAGAGTATCACATTGTGAAAATGGTGGAGCACAGAGAGCAGAGAGAGAGAGAGAGGAGAGAGAGAGAGAGAGAGAGAGAAAGCGACTCCCTCTTCTTTTAAAGCCCTCAGAGCCACGCCCCTGACCACCATTTTCAATCCATTCACTACTGCAGGATCCTACAATCCAATCACCTCTTCAAGGCTCCACCTTTCAATTACCATAATAGGATTTCACACCCTCTTAACAGTCACAGTGGGGGCTGAGTTTCTACTGCATGAAACTTGGGAAACACAATTCAAGCTTAGGTGAGTTTTGGGGGGGACATGATTTAACCCACTACAAAAACCTTCACCAGATGTGTTCCCTGGACTTCGGACTCCAGTCTCTGGAACTGAAAGCAATAAATTTC
>NW_007770665.1:0-3949 GCF_000696425.1 Galeopterus variegatus | reverse complement strand
TCCTTCTCCTTAACCTGGGAGGTTGTGGCTGAGGAGATCCCTTTGGGCATTGGGTCCAGTTTGTGGGCCCCCTGGCATTGGCACCAGCATCTGATGAATGGCATCTCTGGAGTGGCTGTGGAGTGAAGGACAAAAGCACAGGCATGCGTGAAGGGACCACAGCTCCAGGGTCTGGGGACATAATGGTACTGGTGCTTGGGATGCAGGCATCTCCACGGCTGTGTCAGTAGCAGCATGTGAGGCATGAGTACTTGTGAAGCAGCTGTGGAGCTAAAAATGGGAGCAGAGGCATGGTCAGAGTTACAGTGGCTCTGGGGGCAGGGTGGTGCCTAATTCTCTATGACATCTGTGCTGGTGCCTAGCGCATGGGCATGCACAGAGAAACCTTGGCTCTGGGGCATGCACAGAGAGACTTTTGGCTCTGGTAAGCTAGTTCACTATGGACACCTGGGAGGAGAGATGGTGGCTCTGGTCTTACAGCAGCACACCAGCAGCTGCGTCTTGGGTGGTGGTTCCTGCCACATTGTTAATACCAGTAGCCTCTGCCTTTCTTCTGTGTTCCTAGCTGTCTCCTGAGGTCTCAGGTGTGTTAATCTCAGCATCAATCCTTTCTGTGCAGATATTCTCTGGGTTTATTTATTTATTTATTTTTATTTTTTATTTTTTTGCTCCACTGTGTTGCTTCAGATTTTTTAATAGGCTCTTGAGCCCTCCCAGGGCTATTTTTATTTGTTGATATCTGCCTATATTTGCTCTTTCGTGGGGAGATGAAGGCTGGTCTCTCCTTCTCCACCTTACTTCTGGTATCTAGTTCTCCTGCCTGGATTCACTTCTTGTTGGAGTGTTTCCTCTAAGAGTGTTTTTAAAAAGGCTTTTGTATGGTAAACTTTCTGAAGATGCACTCTCCTATATGTAATCACTGTCCATGTGTAGCTATTGAACACTTGAAATGTAGCTATTCTATATTGAGATGTGCTGTGAGTGTAAAATGCACAGCAGATTTCAAAGATGTAATACATGGAAACACACACACACACATGAACACACACATAGAATGTAATGTTACTCTTAGTCACACATATGCCAACTTCTTCATTGCACTTATAAATTTTTGCTTTTAATTTTTGTCGATAAAAAGTCATGAATTTCTTAGGACTCTATGTGCCAGCCGATGGGCTCTGAGCAGGGCCTGAGAGGCTCCCCTAGGAACAGTAACAAGAGCTATAATCTGTAGACAGACTCTGAAAGTGCACAGAGAGCTTCTCAGTGACTATTGAGTTCTGGCAAATCTTCTCGACAATTGAGATTGCTGTTCAAAGGCACTCTGAGCAAGGATGATGTCACAGTACCTCTCCATAAAGGAGGACATTATTTTTACATTTAATAAATAACCTGGGATCAGGATAATTATGGGGGAACTTAGGTGGAGGTGGGATGCAGGGATTTGGCTCTCATGTGCACCTGGGTAGGGGGCAGGCTGGGACCTGGGCACACAGGCCTGGGAGGATGGAAAGAAGCTGAGATTAGGCCAGGATGTCTCCAGGTGGGTGGGGACACCAGGTGGTGCATTGGAATAGATGAGTAAATATTACTCAGCAATGAAGTGGAACTGGGGAAGATTTACCAAGATTACATTGTTGTACTAGTCCATTTCTGCTGCTTATAACAGAATACCTGAAACTGGGTAATTTATAAAGAAATAAAATTTATTTCTTACAGTTTTCAAGGTTGGGAAGTCCAAAGTCCAGGGAAAACATCTGCTGAGGGCCTTGGTGGTGGTGGCTCTACAGTGACACAAGGTATCACATGGTGAATAGACAGGAGCAAGAGAGAGCAACCCCTCACTCAATCTCCTTATAAAGCCATCATAACCCCTCCCGTGACCACCATTAAACCATCAGTGGATTAATCCATTCACTACGTCATGGTTCTCACAATCTAGTCACCTCTTACAGGCCCCACCTTTCAATGACCATCACAGGATTTCCCCCCCTCAGCACTATTACAGTGGGGATGAAGTTTCAATGAGTTGGGGGGACATTCAGTTTACAGCAACTGTATTTATAAACATGGGTTTTAAGCATGTTATTGTTGAGGAGTATAACTGCAGGGAAGGTGTCATGAAAGATTTACTAACTTTGGCAAAGTGGGACAGAAATAGAAACACTATTTTTTGCATCTCTGGAAAATGAGATGTATTAGTCTGTTTTGTGTTGCTATAACAGAATACTATAGACTGGGTAATTTATAAAGAAAAGCAATTTATTTCTTAAAATTATGGAGGCTGGTTGAAGGGCCCACATCATGTGAGGACCTTCTTGCTGCGTCATCTCACGACAAAAGGCAGAAGGGCGAGACAGAAAGAGAGAGAGAGAGAGAGCACGTGTGTGCGTGAAAGGGGGCCAAACACATTTTTATAAAAAAGCCACTCCTGCAATAACAACATTAATTCATTTATGGGGGCAGAGCCCTCATGACTTAATCACCTCTTATTAGGCCCCATCTCCCAGCACTTTTGCATTGGAGATTAAGTTGCCAGCTCATCAACTTTGAGGGACACATTCAAATATAGGAGAGGGTATTACTTATAAGTCAGAGATGCAGCCTGAAGTTCAAAGCTAGGCATCAGGGTCCTGGAATTGTAAGCAAAATTTTTTTTTATATGTAAATATATGACTTTTTTCTAGGGAGAGGGTCCAAGACTCTAAAAGTTAAGAACCACTGATCATGTAGCTTATTTTCCTGCTGACTAAAGTTTTCCCTCTCCTTTAGGACATCTTAAAGGTATCATTGTGGGGGGAGGGGGTGATGTGGAATCCTCCCTCCAGAGAATGACATCTGTCTTTGAGATCATAAAGGGAGTAGACTGAACATAAATAAACCTTCTCTTACTGAACCTACCAGGTATGGTGATTGCACCACATTACGATTTGGAAATGTTCACGAGGTTCTGGGCACACTCCCTAATCAGGCTGGTCACCCTTAATAGTTAAAGACTGTGTTCTCCCCATTACTGTATTGTTTTAGTTCTGTTTACTTCACAAGGTGCTTATTTATTCTCATCTCTTCCTGTTCGCCACTATTTCCTGATGGCCTCTGTGTCTGCGTTCTCCTAATCTGTTGTCTAATTTTACACGACGTTATTTGGGTGAGGAACTGAGGGTGGCAAAGTCTAATGAACAACCCTTTTTCCTAAAGGGCTGTGGTCTCTCTAAGATTTTTTTTATTTCCTGGTTTGTGCGTGTGTCAAAAATATGACCACCGTATTAGGGCATCGCTATGTTGTGTTAAAACTGAGCAGACCAGTTGTGGCAATAACCTTTGGAGACTGGAATATATTTCTGGAAAATTGAGCCAAGAGTGGTTTTTTCATCATTCTAATTTACAACCCTCTACTGCTGGCTTTATCTCTTCCCAGGTCTCTGAGTGCTGCTGGAGGAGGTCAGAGCATCTTTCTGATTTTATACATTTATCATGTCTAATCCCAGGTCAGCCCGCTCAGCAGTCTTGTTGGCTTACTAGTCACATTGAAGATTTCAGACTTATGCTTTTTCTGACTCCCTTCCAGAATGTAAGCTCCATAAGGGCAGAGACTTTTTCTTGTGTCCTGGTATCCTGAACGGCTGGGAGAGAGCATGGTATGCAGGAGGCACTCAAGAAATACTTGAATGGGGCCGGCCCGGTGGCGCACTGGATAGTGCGCCGCTTGGGAAGTGCGGCGGCGCTCCCGCCTGAGGGTTTGGATCCCACATACAGACTGGTTCCCGCTCACTGGCTGGGCGAGGCGTGGGAGCAACACCAAGGGTTGCGATCCCGTTGCCGGTCCCCGGTCCGGTCCGGGGGCAACACTGAGGGTTGCGATCCGTTGCCGGACACAGAAAAAGACAAAAAGACAAAAAAAAAAAAAAAAAGAAATACTTGAATGAATGAACAACTGTCCAGAAAATAT
>NW_007770664.1:4099-5686 GCF_000696425.1 Galeopterus variegatus | reverse complement strand
TCCAGCCCATTACAGATTCAAAATTAAAATTTACGTAAAAATGATTAATATTATTGTATTTCTTTTCCTGCAGATTAGCTAGGCCTGGAAAGACAATTCAGTATGAATTTCTCAGACCCTGGCTATGTCTGGTAATCTCTCCCACTGTTGGATATGTCATCCAAAACCGCAGTCGGTTCTAGACTTTCACACCCCTCTTGCACATAAAGTGGAAGTGGTAAACCTAATTGGGATGCCCGAATAGCTCATCAGGTCCAACTGACACAATTGAAGGCAGGTAGGTCTCTATGCTAAACCTCCTTGTGTGTATCTGACATCTACTAAAGGACACACCCTTTTTGGATGAAAATGGAATTTGATAATTTTCAAATAATGGTAGTTCACTATAAAATCAACCTCTGAGTTCTGAAAGGGATCCTCATTGGCCCCTTGTGACTTACATAAGAAAGGTGGGGGTGGGGGGAATCCAGGACAATGTTTATTGGGATATACAGTAACCCTTGAAGAAATTCATTTGAAGGCTTGGAAATTCCACATGGGGATTCCTTAGAATTCGACAACTCTGTCCAGCAGGATGTAGCTACACAAGATGTCTGAAACCTCATTCCTTCCCCAAGATTGCAGAAGTTACTAACAGAAGGGAGAAATTTGTAAATGCAGGAACGCCCCTCCGCCATGTATACACTATAGAACTAACTTCGTTTTCCCTTTATAGCTAGCCCTTAATGATTAAGATTATATTGAAAGCAGACATTCTGTCTCACTCCATACATCTCTCAAAGCAGGAAGCAGCTGTCTATTTCACTTGAAGACATCCTATATCCTGTCTCACCCCATACATCTCTCAAAGCACCTTATCTCACCCGATACATCCCAATACATCTACATCTCTCAAAGCAGGAAGCAGCTGTCCATCATACTTGAAGACATCCTGTCTCCCCGATACATTTACCTATATAAAGCCCAGCCCTCAGTGAATCATGAAGGCAGTTGGAACTTTACCCTCTGTGTCCTGGTCCAAATCTTCTGAAATAAAAAGCCTTTCCTTTAGTTCTGTCTAATGAGTGTGATTAGTGATCCTATAGCAGTGAGCACTCAGATTCACATGGGTCAGGGATTCTCCCAGAAGGGAAATCCCATGGGACATGTTGGTTACCACTATTCCTGGGTAGCACTTTTCAAGAGTATTCTTAATCATCTTCCAAGAGCAAAGCAAAAGGCAACAGAAATTTTAATAAGGTTCTAGACATCAACAAATACCAAACTGTATTTGTAACTTTAATCTCGTATGTCATTGTCATAATAATCATTCTGTAATTATCTATAGATTTGCTTTCATATATCAACTTCTTTTCAGCTTTTCACATAGAGGTCATATT
Source organism: Galeopterus variegatus (assembly GCF_000696425.1). Classification (NCBI taxonomy): domain Eukaryota; kingdom Metazoa; phylum Chordata; class Mammalia; order Dermoptera; family Cynocephalidae; genus Galeopterus; species Galeopterus variegatus. The sequence continues at coordinate 4,307 of NW_007770664.1, read as the reverse complement.
TCTTGACAGAAATAAAAGAATGAAAAAATAAAACAAATTTCTTTATTTTGACCACAGCTCACTGTTAACATATAATTTGAATTCTGCATTCAATAAAAACCAATTTATTCTCAAAAGACTTGATTATTTTGAGTATACTTAAGGTGCTTTATTTATTTATTTATTTTTTGTCTTTTGTCTTTTTTCCGTGTCCGGCAACGGATCGCAA
>NW_007770664.1:1859-3298 GCF_000696425.1 Galeopterus variegatus | reverse complement strand
TCTGCATTCAATAAAAACCAATTTATTCTCAAAAGACTTGATTATTTTGAGTATACTTAAGATGCTTTATTTATTTATTTATTTTTTGTCTTTTGTCTTTTTTCCGTGTCCGGCAACGGATCGCANGTGCTTTATTTATTTATTTATTTTTTGTCTTTTGTCTTTTTTCCGTGTCCAGCAACGGATCGCAACGTACCGGACCGGGGACCGGCAACGGGATTGCAAGCCTCGGTGTTGCTCCCACGCCTCGCTCAGCCAGTGAGCGGGAGCCGGTCTGTATGTGGGATCCGAACCCTCGGACGGGAGCGCCGCGGCGCTTCCCAAGCGGCGCACTATCCAGTGCGCCACCGGGCCGGCCCCTTACGATGCTTTATTAATATATTAAAGAAAAATTTCCATTATTTATTAAAAGTTTACGCACAACCATGCATACAAAAACCCTCCATGATTCAGACTTAATATTTAAGCTTAACCTTATCACAATAGAATGATATCTACTTCAAGCTACACAGTAAACTGACTAGTTCATTTTCTCATTTGTTCATTTAGTCATTCACTCATCCACTCAACAAATATATATAAACAATGTTCTAGATAAAGTCTATCCTACCGTGGAGATTACATTCTAGTGGAGGGAACCAGATAATAAGTAAATAAGTAAGTAAATAAATACATACATACATATATATATATGCTAACAATTAAAAGTAATATGGAGAAAAAAAAGCAGAGTAAATCAGACTGCATGGGAGAAGGGAGTGGTTCTATTTTTATATAGGTTGGTTAGAGAATGTCTGTCTCTTTAGCAACAACCTGAAGGAAATGAGGGAGCAGGCCTCGTAGATATCTGGAAGAACTTTCTAGGACAGAGTGAAGAGACACGGCAAAGGGCCAAAGATGGGAGCATGCTTGTTTGTAGGAGGCAGGAGGCAGGGAGCCTAGAGTAGAGTGAGCAATGGGATAGCCACGGGAGATGTGGTCCAAGCGGTAAAGAGGTTCTTGACCAAGCAGGCCTAGGGCACTCGCTCAGGACTCTGGCTTTTATAGAGTGACATGAGAAACCTGCAGGAGTTTTAATCAGAGAAATGGCTCTTCTGACATATTTTTAAAAGATCACTCTGACTTGAGGTGATAGAGCAGAAGCAAGGAGACCAGTAAAAAGGCTACCACAATAATCCTTTGTCCATTTTCCCTAGAAAAGAAACTCAGGCAAAACTTAGCTGCAGATGCTTTTTCTGAGAGGTAAACTCTAAAGTAGCAAGAATAAGGGTGGTAAGGAAAGGAAGGAGGCAATGCAAACAGAAGGCAGAGCGTTACTAAATTGGTCATAACTTCATAGGGAACCCAGCCAATTGCTCTGGCAGTAGGAACTTGGTAGAGAAGGAGGACTGGGACTGCCACACCTCACAGCTGTCAGGGGAGGAGTGTATCAGGGTGAT
>NW_007770664.1:0-510 GCF_000696425.1 Galeopterus variegatus | reverse complement strand
AGAAATGATAGAATTATAAATATGGTTTGAAGGTAGAGCCTCTAGAATTGGCAGCTGTGAGTGAAAAAGAAGAAACAAGAAGGACACCGAGGCTCGGGTCTGGAAAACAGGAAGATCAGAGACATCTGTTATCAGCATGAAGATGGCTGAGAGAGTAGCAGATTTTGGAGGGGGATGGAGACCAGGAGTTCTGTTTTGGAGATCTTTAGGGAAAACAGAGATAGTGAGAACCATAATATATCCTGCCTAACACAAAAATTACAGAGCAGTGTACCTCAAAGTCAGTCCAAGTTGTGACATAATCAAAACCCATATCAGCCAATGTGCATGGCCCTGGCATCTCTTCTCACTCGCTTGTTCCAGCCTCTCCTCCCCAGCTCCATCAGTGTGCCTGTGCTGTCCACAGGATGTTTCCTGAAACACATGCTAAGGAACTCAGGATACTGCACTCTCAATGTGGTTTTAATTTGCATTTCCCTGATGATTAGTGATGTTGAGCATTTTTTCATG
>NW_007770663.1:4648-5686 GCF_000696425.1 Galeopterus variegatus | reverse complement strand
GCAGGTTTCAGAAAAAGAAAAATCAGAAATGAAGAGGGGCATTAAATAACAATAAAGGGGTCAATTCTCCAAAAAGACATAATAATGCTTAAGGTGTATATTACTAACAACGGAACATTAAAATAGGGGAGACAAAGACTGATAGAAGTGCAAAAAGAAATAGAAAATTTACTGTTACAGTTGGCATTACTAACACCATGCTATCTGCGGGGGCGCACCTGGGGTCCTCCCGCAGACCCAAAAGGAGAAGGAGTCGACAGGTTTACTCCTGGTGTTGGGACCAAGGGATCTCAGGGAACAGTGAGCCTGCTGCCCGCCAACCCAGCCCCATGAAAGAGACACTCAAATGTGGCAGGGGTCCTGTCAGAGCAGTTCCACTTCATTTTCATTACACTGCAATTTATATAAGCAAGCAAGTAGGGGCTTTCCATGAACTAACCAATCAATTAAAGGATCATGTGGGCATGCATTTTGTAGTAACATGTTGAGCATAGTGATCACGCAGGGTTCACGAGTGCGGGAATACTGAAGGACCAATCAAAACCTTTTGGAGCTATCTTGGGTTATGCCTCCCTTACTTCCCGTGGGCGCCATCTTTATCCTCCACCATAGGCACCATGTGGCTCACAGATAATGTTTGCTCCTAAAAATGGGCCCAACACTATCAGTAAAGAACAGATCTACCAGGCAGAAAGTTAATAAGAATTGATTTGAACTCAACTGTACCATCAGTCAACTGGATTTAATTGACATCTGTAGACTGCTTGATCCAAGACCAGCAGATTGCACATTCTTCTCAAGCTTACATGGAGCATTCATTAGGATATAGCACATTCTGGAACTTAGTACAGATTATAGTAAAGTTAAAACAAGGCATTATTTAAAGAAGAAATCTCAATAGAAATTAACAAATTTTTTAACTAAGTTAAAATAAAATTCAACTTATCAAAATTTGTGTGATACAGAAAACAGAGATCATAGGAAATTTTATATAATTAAATGACTACTGCTATGGGCTAGATGTATCCCCCAAGAGTT
>NW_007770663.1:0-3923 GCF_000696425.1 Galeopterus variegatus | reverse complement strand
TAAGCAATAATGCAAGCATCTGCCTTGGGAAACTAGAAAAAAAGAGCAAATTCAATCCAAAGTAAGCATAACAAATAAACCTTAGAGCAGAAGTCAATGAAATTGAAAACACAAAATTAAGAAAAAATAAATGCAACCAAAAGCTGTGAATAAAAGAATTACACACCATAACTTCCCCTTTCTAGCTATGAAAGTTTTAAAAGGCATCATTTTTCAGCTTAAGGCTGTTTTGTCTACATTGAAAACTTGTTGTTTAGTGCAGCCACCTTTATCAATTACCTTAGCCAGGTCTTCTGAATAACTTGCTGCAGCTTCTACATCAGCATTTGTTGCTTCCTCTTGTATTTTTATTTGATGAAGGTGGCTTCTTTCCTTAAATCTAATGAACCGTCTTCAGCTAGCTTCAAATTTTCTTCTGCAGCCTTCACATGGTTCTCAGACTTCAAAGAAATGAAGATATTTAGGGCCTTGTTCTGGATTGGGCTTTGGCTTAACAGAATGTTGTTGCTGTTTTGATATTCTATTCAGACCACTAAAACTTTCTCAATATCAGCAATGAGGCTGACTTGCTTTTTTATCATCCATATGTTCACTGGAGTAGCACTTTTAATTTCCTTCAAGAGCTTTTTCTTTGCATCCACAACTTGGCTATTTGGCACAAGAGGCCTAGCTTTTGGCCTATCTCATCTTCCACAGGCCTTCTCACTAAGCTTAACCACTTCTAGCTTTTAATTTAATGTGAGAGACATGTGACACTCCTTGAAGTTAACAGGAGGAAACTTAAATGACTTTTGGGTATAATGATAACTTTTTAGATACAGCTTCCAATATATGACCCATGAAAGAAAAAATTAATAAGCTGGACTTGATTAAAATGAAAAACAACTGCTTTGTAAAAGACAGTAACAGAAAATGTAAAGACAGGACACAGCCTGGGGTACAATACTTCCAAAAGAAACATCTGATTCAAAAAATAGAAATACTGCTATCCAAAATATACAAAGATCACCTAAAACTCAATAATAAGAAAACAAATAATCTGATTAAAAACGAACAAAATACCTAAACAGACCCTTCACTAAAGAAGATATACAGAGGTCAAGTAAGCATATGAAAAGATGTTCAACATTAGAAATTACAAATGTAAACAACAATGAGATACCACTACCTACATATTAAAGTTGCTAATCCAAAACACTGACAACATCAGATGCTGGCACGGATATGGAACAACATGAACTCGCATTCATTACTGATGTGAATGCAAACTGGTACAACCACTTTAGAAGACAGCTTGCCTATTTTTATAAAACTAAACATACTCTTACCAAACAGACCAGTAATCATCCTTTGGTACTTACACAAATGAGTTTAAACTTATGTTTGCACAAAAACCAGCACTCAGATGTTTATAGCAGCTTTATTTGTAAGTGTCAAAATTTGGAAGAAACCAAGATTCCCTTCAGTAGGTGAATGGATAATTAAACTGTGGTATATCTAGACAATAGAATATTATTTAGCACTAAAAAGAAATGAGCTGTCAAGCCATGAGAAGACATAAAGGAAACAAGTACAGAGTACTAAGTAAAAAGTTTAAACTTATGTTTGCACAAAAACCAGCACTCAGATGTTTATAGCAGCCTTATTTGTAAGCGTCAAGATTTGGAAGAAACTAAGATGCCCTTCAGTAGGTGAATGGATAATTAAACTGTGGTATATCTAGACAATAGAATATTATTTAGCACTAAACAGAAATGAGCTGTCAAGCTATGAGAAGACATAAAGGAAACAAGTACAGAGTACTAAGTAAAAATAAGCCAATCTGAGATGTGTACAAACTGTATGACTCCTCGTATATGACATTCTGGAAAAGGCAAAACTATGGAGACATTAAGAAGACCAGGGCTTGCCTAGAGCTAAGAGGGAAGAAGGAATGCATAAGCAGAGTGCAGAAAAATTTTAAGGCAGTGAAACAACTCTGTACTATGTGACGATGATGAATACGTGTAACTATATTTTTTGCTCAAAACAATAGAATGCACAATACCAAGACTCAAGACTGAACCTTAATGTAAACCATTGACTCTGTGAATAACAATGTATCAATGTGGGTTCTTTGATTGTAACAAATGGACAACTGTGGTGCAGGATGTGGATAGTGGAGGAGGTTGTGCATGTATAGGTTGCGTTGTAGGCAAGGGGTATATGGAACTCTCTCTGCTTCCTAATCAAATTACTGTGACCCTAAATTTACTCTAAAATAATTTTATTAATTACAAAAAGACAGTTTACATTGGCTTACTTTTTCTATCTGATAAAACTGAAACAAAACAAGTAATCTTTGATATGATCCATTCACTATGGATTCATATGTGAACCTCATCTAAACAGCTATGTAAGACTTGGAAAGCTGAAATATCAGTGTATCTTTACCTACTAGCATTTTCTAAAATGATAATGAAAGGCATAATGATACTAAAATATATGGGTTCATTATACATATCTTGCTTTTTAAAATAATATTTTTACATATATGTTTCATAATTAGTTGAAAGGATTCATCTTGGAATAATATCTCTGCATATTATAAATTGGCATTTTTCTTTTTTCCCGATATGTACTCTATAAATTATCCTTTTTTTATCATACAGCTACATTAAAATAACACGATGTTTGTTTATTTTTCTTTGTTTTTTCTTCAGAGAGGAATTCTTTAAACTGAGCTTCAGAAAAGATCAAGATAAGAATCCTATTTATACAACATACTTGTAAAAATATATAGTGTCATGAATGCACAAATTGTGAAATTGCCTAGAACTAAGTGTGTGCATACATACAGACCAATGAGTTCATGTGAAACTGTGAAATCTGAATAAGGTGGGTAGGTTGTACCAATGTCAATTGTCCTGGTTATAATATTGTATTATAGTTATATCTCTCTGTGCTGTTTCATACGACTGCATGTGATTGTACAATTATCTCAAAATATTAAATTAAGAAGTCTTATTTATATTTAAAGTATACTATATACATATAATTTTATAAAAATATATAAAATGCTATATGCATCTTAAAATGAAAAGTATAAAATTCTACATATAATATATTACATATAAGATATATCTGATATTACGTATAGATAACAGATATCACAAAAAATCCTCTGCACCGTTCTCCAAACTTTATCCCATCCATCTGGTAAACATTCTCCCCATTTTTTCTAAAATGATCTGGCTACTTTAGGTTGTAAAAGAAGAGTGTATTCATATGCTTTAAACTGGAATTCTTCCCTTGTATTTTTATTGAAATTTATCTGAGGAAGCACCAACAGAGTATAGTTCCTTCTGAACTCCCTAAGACCTGAATCCACTTGGTCTGTAGTTCTGGGAAAGAGACTCAAAATGGGTTTGTCATTCTTGAAGTCTCATACCATTTTAAGGACGACTATTTCAAGTCAAAATAAGGTCCACTTCATGTTACTAATAATCCTTTTTTTGTTTGTTTTTTAAAATCTTTCTTACCCAGTCAGATGAAGATTGAGACTAATTCTGTTCCCAAGTCACTGAAAGGTACTATACCAATTCTCTCTTTATATGATCATTCCACCATTTAAACATATTCATTTTCTTTAAATGAAGTCTGTTTTTTCCTAGGGTTAATGTAGCATTTCTTTCATTTTTCTATTCCTAAAATTCTTTGAGTCCCCATATTATTAAGTTCTCATACATTAATTCCGAAAAGTTGAACAATAATACTACCAAGGAAATGGAGATCTATTATTAAACAGAAAAATCTATGAATTCAGGTAATTTTTAATTTTTTTTTCCGCCCAGCAAATATCTCAAACAGGTAGAATATTTTAAAACTTTTCTCTTGGAATTTTCTTCTCATTCTGCTTTGCAAATTCACCCTCATCCAGCTGT
>NW_007770662.1:4640-5687 GCF_000696425.1 Galeopterus variegatus | reverse complement strand
GTATTTCATTTGTTTTTATAGCTGAGTAGTATTCCATTGTGTAGATATACCACATTTTCTAGGTTTCACTGTGAGATCTGTGGTTCTCGTTCAAGCCCCTGAATTCAGGATTTGGGCATCTGGGTCCTCACTGATTTGCTTACTTGCTGAAAGGAAGTTTTGAGCTAGTGCTGGTCAAACTTTATTTTATTTATTTACTTATTATTTAAAAAAAAATTTTTTTGCTGGTTATATTTTAGATGCAAAGGTGATAAATTGGAAGAGAAACATACCACAGCCATTTTTCAAGTGTAAACACAAGTCAGTTTGCATTCTTCTTTAAAATAGGGAGCATCTACTGTTGGTGCCGTTTGTCTGTGCTCTAGCATGTGACTTCATTCTTGGCATTTCATCTTGATGGATGAGTAGGGTTGAAAGCATGTGTTTTGGGAGAACTGTAGGGAAGGTGGATTTAGCAGGTGGCTGGGGAAAGCTTGCTGAAAAAAAAAAAGAGATTGAGGAATAATCCTACCTCAATTAGAGACGGTCTAATTTGTATTGCAAAGGACATAAACAGAATCCTAGGACATGTCAAAGAAAAGGAATTAAAGATGAAAAGTAGGTAACAGTATCAAAGAGAAGTGTGAGCAATCCCTAAATAAATGAATACAGACCAAATGGAGAACAGACATCTGTGAATTCAGCTGGGAAATTCCCAAGTAACTTAGGCACGATGTGATAATGCCAAGCCTGGGTGATAGGATATGACAAAGGGATGGATACTAGAGAAATTTGGTTTGCTAGCTGCCTACATAGACTTTTTTTTTTTTTTTTTACCTTGGTTCCCTATTTCTTTCAAATTGTATCCCACATTATTGTTCAGGTACTCAGCATTCCCTTATGTCTCATGTTATATACCTCAAGAGAAGCTGATGTCACCCGCAGCTCCAGGGATGGGCTCTTGTTTACTTAAGCTGATCAGCACAGCCCACTGCCTAGCCACAGTCTGTGATTCAGAGACAACTATATGATCTTTACTGAGATGCTTGGGAAGAAAAGCATCTCTCC
>NW_007770662.1:2135-3598 GCF_000696425.1 Galeopterus variegatus | reverse complement strand
GGATACTAGAGAAATTTGGTTTGCTAGCTGCCTACCTAGACTTATTTTTTTTTTTTTTTGTACCTTGGTTCCCTATTTCTTTCAAATTGTATCCCACATTATTGTTCAGGTACTCAGCATTCCCTTATGTCTCATGTTATATACCTCAAGAGAAGCTGATGTCACCCGCAGCTCCAGGGATGGGCTCTTGTTTACTTAAGCTGATCAGCACAGCCCACTGCCTAGCCAAAGTCTGTGATTCAGAGACAACTATATGATCTTTACTGAGATGCTTGGGAAGAAAAGCATCTCTCCGGGATGGTGTGCTCTGAGCTTGGAGCTGCTGCAGCTGTGTCCACAGCACGAGGGAAGACAGCCTTATGATGAAGCAAACCAGTGGAAGGCAGAAAAATCAGGTCAGCACGGATAACCGGATAACCGTGAGCCACTGAATTGACCTCCTCTGAAGTTCAAACAACCCCTGTACTTAACAAATTTGACTTCATCATTAAGTAGCTACAAGTTGATAATGATGCTAGCGTAGCCCAGAAAATATTACTGGAATGGTTAATAGTGCAGATTTTACTACCATATTAGAAAATAATCTTCTACCACAATACTTGGCACTCAGGAGATGCTCAATTAAAATATAAGATGGAGGGGAAAAAACCCTCATTTCACCCAACACATGTTTTTATGTGTTTTATTTATTCTAAAACACCAAAACTAGAAGCAAAATTAAGATACTCACATGGTTGTTAGCAGAGTGTTAGTGGTGGTCGTGGGGCAATTGTATCCATGAGAGGTAAGAAGACGCTGAAGGAAAAAATTGTATGAGGCATATATACACACAGAAGGCTCAGTGCGGTGGGGGGTGCGGGTGGGAAGGGAGGGGTGTCTCACACCAGCCACCCAGGCCTCGATGTGACGAAAGTCGTCAGCGGCCTCAACCGCATCCCAGCCCTCCGCACCCTGGCAAGCGGACGCCCCCTGCGGCACCCCCCACCCCAGCTTCCGTCCCTTGCAGCAGCCCCACCAGCCCCAAACCAGCAGCAGCCCCGCCCCAGGCCCCGCGCACGCAGCACCACGACCGCGGCTCCCGTTCCTTCCGCGCGGCAGACACCCCGCAGGCCTCCCTCCCTGCCCGCCCGGGGTGCCAGGGAGCCGGGCTCCGGGGGGCTGCGCCGCCAGCTCCCCCCGCCCCAGAGCAGGCGACGGCTCGCGCTTACCTTGGGCGCTCGCGGGGGGGCTGAAGGTGGCGAGCCTCCCGCCCCCCGCCCTGTCCTCCTCGCCTCTTCTCTTCCTCTCTCCTCCTCCTCCTCAGGGTGTCCGCGGCTCCCCCTCCTCCCTGCTGCTAGGAGTAGAAGCCGAACCCGCCGAAGCGGGGCCCGCGTGCGTCCGTGCGTGCGGGGGGCGGCGGCGCGCGGCCAACTCTCCATAACTGAGCGCTGCGCACAGCTCCCAACTAAAGTGTGAAAGAAGCT
>NW_007770662.1:0-1548 GCF_000696425.1 Galeopterus variegatus | reverse complement strand
ATAACTGAGCGGGGCGCCCGGCTCCCAACTAAACTATGAAAGAAGCTGCGCCAGGGAGCGTACCCCTAGGAGTGGGCAGGGAGCGAGCGAGGGAGGGGACCGGGAAGGAGGGAGGCAGGGACGCAGGGAGGAGCTCGAGGGGCGAGGGCAGGCAGACACTCCCCCACCACCAGTCCCTCCCGCCTGCTCCTTACCCCTCTCTGGGGGAGGGGCCTGCAGAGGCCGCCGGAGCGCCGCGCACCGGGGAGGAATGGCCCGGCGAGCGGGCTCAGGGGCTGCCGGGGCTGCAGGGCGGGAAAGAGGGCATGTGTGCGCGTTTGTGCACGTGCGTGTATGTGTGCGTGCATGTGTGTGTGCACGCCTGTATGTGTGCGCAGGACTGTATGTGTGCGCGCGCGCTCCGCCTGCTTGGCCAGCGGGAGGGACCCCGGCGGGAAGACTGTGTCCCGTTCGGCCTTCCCGGTGGGTGTCTGAGGCGGCGGCGGGGGAGCACCACAGCTGCTCTGGAGCTCTGCGGGAGATCTGGGCCCAGGCATGGGTTGTGCCTACAGGAGGCCGATGGAGGGAAAGCCGGGCATCCTCCGCTCGCCGCGCCGCCCCTCCCCTGCCAGGCCCCAGCCCTCCACCGGACCGCCTCCACCCTGCCCGGAGCTGCGGCGCATGCAGGATGAATGAAGGAAGCCTCCGTGACTCGGTGGACGTGGCACTGGAGGAAAGACACGGCGCGGTCGCCCTGCGCCCTCCGCACCTCCTCCCGGCCTCTAGGACCAAAGCCGAGGCCGCACCTGCTGGGCGCGCCCGGGATGGTAGCGGGGTCTGGAAAGATCACCGCCCATCACTTCAGCCGTCCTGTTCTTTGTGGACTCTCACAGAAGGTCAACCCCTGTCCCACCCTCTGGGAAATTTTGTCCTCTTCCCGGGCACTTTGGGTGTTTCACGCGCGCCCTGCACTGATCTCTCTGCACTGATAGCTGTTGGGTGCCTTTTGTGCAGCTTCCCAACCCTTCGCTGTCCCTTCATTGCCTTAGACGTGGGCGAGGAATGGCAGGTCCCCGAAGTGAGGACACCCAGGAAGACAATAGGGGGAAAAGACCCTCCCCGGGCCCCGCCGGTTACACACACACCGAACCGTTTCCGCATATGGCCCAGGTGAAGTTGGAACACGGAAAATCAGAGCTCTGACAGCGATGAGACACTTAACTGAAAAGCAAATCCATAGTTTACTTTGAGGAAATGAGTTAGTAACCACCCATCAGTGTCCAGGAAATTGACCCGTTTTGAAAAATGGTTTTCACTTTTCCACATCTTTTTCATCTTAAAAGGCCGATATTACATTGTTCACGAAACTCACCTTGGAATCTATTTTAATTATCCATAGTCTAGTACATTTTTCTCTCTGAAACCCGAATTATTCTTGGAGAGTGGTTAAAATGGGAGGGTAGACAAATTGGGATTTCAATCAGGTGCCGCTGCCTGTTACCAGCTATCGTCCCTATTACCATCAGCGACTGACTTTGATTTCTTTTAGCCTTTCTTTCCTCATCTGTG
>NW_007770661.1:0-5687 GCF_000696425.1 Galeopterus variegatus | reverse complement strand
AAAAACAATACATGACTGCAGCTCTTGAAACACGTTAAAAAACATAGAAAGAAAAAAGTAAAGTTTTGGGCAGAGAGGAGTATGAAATGATCAAGATACAAAGAAAAAATTATGTCCCTGCTGGGATCAGGAGCTGTACCACTCAATCCTCTGCCCAATTTCCTGGATTATGTAATTTGGCCAAAAACAATTCAGACTTGCTTTCTTATAGAATGACATGCTCTTTAACTAAATAATGAAATACACAAAGGATCAATCTGAGATGATACCCATGAATTGGTGTCAGAAAAATCAGGTCCATTCACAGGCCCTTCTCTTTTCTCCGTTGGCCATCTGATTTTTTCCCCAGAATTCTCCACTTGGTGGAGGTCCCCAAGGGCTACAGAGGGCCTGCATGACTTTTAAGTTTTTTCTGGCCAGCTCCATCTCCCACAAGGCTGATTACTGTGTGACTGTAGGGTGTTTTGAAGTTCTGTACTCTTGAACATAGGTGTTTCCCAGGAATATGGCCAGGCAGGACCCATAGCTCAATGTGAAACTGAGATCCCATAGACTATTAAATGAGAAGTTTCCTGGCTGCTGAGTCCCAGCTCATGGAATCCACATTCCACCATGGTGGCTTCTGGTCTATGCTAGTCTGTGACCCTCACTCTTAATGTCATCCCCCTCAACTCTGTCATCTTTCCCCAGACTGTCTGTCTGATCTGTATTTCCAGACTGACCCCCCCAGACTATTAAATGAGAAGTTTCCTGGCTGCTGAGTCCCAGCTCATGGAATCCACATTCCACCTTGGTGGCTTCTGGTCTATGCTAGTCTGTGACCCTCACTCTTAATGTCATCCCCCTCAACTCTGTCTTCTTTCCCCAGGCTGCCTGCCTGATCTGTATTTCCAGACTGACCCCCCCCTGAGGTGCCCAGAGCTTGGCAACTTGTGCCTTCTGTCCCAGCCACCATCCCAGCCTAGCTAACCCCCCTGCCCAGTCGTTGCCCTGGCCCTGGCTCCTTGACAGTCTTGGCATGTGGGTCTTTATTGACATGCTAAACAAACTGGAAAAGAATTAGAAGACACATTCAAATAGTCAGTCACACCATAGTCCAAATCAAATAGGAGGAAAAGCATACAAATTCACCTCCACATTTCATTTTCTGACATCTCCCGACTCTCAACATTTTTGTGCAATTAATCATTTATTTTATAATAACTCAGAATCAATTTATATTTACCAGGGTTGTGATGGTTATGGCCAATACATATCCAAAGAAAAGTCTATATCTTTTATTTTTGCCACTTAATTTTGTAGGGGTTTTGAAAATATACTTTACTGAAAAATACCTACAAAGCCTAAATTTCACTCCTGAATAATGCTGGTGTTTACCTCTCAGAAAGGATCCTCATCAGTCACCAGGAAAAGTAAACAGGCAAATGTCATTCTAAGATTCCTTTAGGATTGTGCTATGGAATATGAGGGATGCCGAGCAGAACTTGGAATGTCCATACTTACCAAACCTAATAAATCAATAACCTCTAGATATCACAGCATGAAAACTTTATTAGGTGCCATCTGTAATCACTCAATTAAAAACAAATAAAGGATGAATATTTAAACCTTAGTCCCTGACTTGAAAATAGTTGTACAGTTCACATCTGGTTTGGCTAAAACATGACAGTGACATTTAATCTTAATACTACAGACACTTGTGGGGGGGAGAGTATATCAGCTACTGCAGAGTTAAGGCAATTTATTTTCAGATTAAGGACTGCTGCAATGGAAAAGATGTATGAGCTACCTGCGTGTAATTAAACTATCTTAAATATCTGCATGGTTGCCCCAAATGGCCAAGCATTCAGGCATGGGAAGCTAATTCTTGCCCCTATGGTGCTGACACCATAGTTCATAAAGCAAGACAAAATTTCAAGATTATTAAACAGTTATACATTTTCATAGAATTTTATTATTTCAGGGCTAGACATATACACGTATTTCATAGTTCCTTTATATACCAAGAAAGGGTTGTGCGTGTGCATTTTTGTGTGAGTGTGTGTATGTGTCTGTGTATCAAGGTGGGTTTTTAAAGGACCATTGGCTAGAGTTTGGCAGGCAGATTGATGAAATCCAAAAGAGGGTTGCTAAAAAGAGGTTAGAAGTCTTTAGAGAGAGGGGACTGGCAAAGTGACAAAAAGTTAAACCCAGGATTCCATCTGCATGGATCTGTGCCACCCTCTAGAGAATGGTCTTCTTTATTTGCCCCTTTCCCCTCAATGTTGCTGCCTGTGCAGAGACTTAGATGGAACAGAGAGGGGACCAGTGTTCTGCGTGATCCTAGCAATGCCACAGTGATGATGGGGCTTTTTTTCTGCTTCCATGTAATTTTTATCTGACCAGTCAATTATTTTCCTAAAATTAATAATTCCCAAAATTTAAATTCTACGTGTTTACTATATAATGGTTAGGGAAAAAAAATCACTAGTAATCCCACCACCCAGAGATATGACTAATACCATGAACATTTTGAGATATCTCAATCTAATCATTTTCCTACACTTACCTAGTTTTTCTGATGAAATTGGTATCATATTGCAAACACTATGTGCCATCTTTTTCTCCCCCACTTCATGTCTCATCATATTCTGAGCAATCGCCTAAGTCATTAAATGTTTTTGAAAGCATGATTCTACTAGTTTAGTTGTGTGATGATCTTCAAATTGATGTATCAAAATGTATTTAACCATTCTCCTATTTTTAGATAAAATTCATTTTTGCTTTGCAATTGTATACTAAACTGTGAAGAACATCTTTATAATAGTTTTTATGTACCTGTCTGATTATTTTTTCCTAGACTTGGAATGGGCTAAAGGCTATGGGTATTATTTTTTTCTTATCAAGGAATCAAGGAATAGCTTACATTTAAATAAACACATCCACTTAAAGTATACAATTTGATGAGTTTTGACAGCTATATATATGTATACTATTATGTGTATATATATTATATATAAAAATATATATATAAATAATATATATATATATAGATATATATATATATATATATATGAAACTAGTGCCACAATCAAGATACAGGATTTTTCTACCAGTCCCCCAGCTATGGACTTTGGAAGGCTCTTAATATGCATCATTAAATTACTCTTACTATGTATCATTAAGTTATACCGATTTGCCCTCCCGCTAGCTGGCTCCTAAAATGCTATTTCTCTACATCCGCCCCATCGTCAGGGACTCTCATACTGCTTAGTGTTTGTCCATGTAACAGACAATAGTAATTTAATAGAAACTACGGTCTCATTTTAATGCACATTTCCTTGATTATTAGTGAGGTTAGGCTTATTATTCAATATATTTATTGGCTAACTACTTCTTTTCCTCCATTTTTTTCTGTTAGTGCTTTTCTTACAGATTTACAAAAAGCTTCTTCACATATTATTAATAGGATATTAACCATATGATAACTTTTGTTTCAAATATTTTTGCCAACTTAAGTATGTTTTAAACATGCTTACTTTAATGTTTTCGTTAAATATGTCTATTCTTTAGTCTCTCTTTGTACATGTGTGTTTCATCGATTTTATGCTTAGTAAATCCTTGGTAAAACCCCATCATCACAAAAATAGTCACCTAACTCTCTAGATCATCTGGTGTTTATTAAGGCCCATGGTATAAGGTAAGACTATTTTTTCTCTAAACATTTAGCCAACTATTTTATATATTTATTTACTCTTTCTTCTTAATGATATTTACCATAACACACATCACCTTTCAAACTAGCTTTTGTTTCTGTTCCATTGACTTGGGCCTTTACACCATTATTTTAAACCCAGGAGCTTCCTAATATTTTAGAATCTTTTAGGGCAAATTTCCTCTCATTTTCTTGGCACCACACTCTCCCAAGTGAGCCATGGGCCAGCCCCTCTCATTTTCTTAGAAAAAGATCACTGGCCATCTCACATGTTTATTTTTCCAGATGAGTTTGAGAATCACTTGAGTTAAAGAAAAATTCTTTAAATTATATGCTAACTTGAGAAAAATGGCAGTTTTTACAATATTCCATCTTCTCATGCATGAACATGGATGTGTTCTCTTGGTTTGCATTTCTGTGGTTGCCGTTGTTCCATAAGTAAAGTTTGGAGCCCACATTTCAAGTGGAAATTCTGGGCTAAAATTTCTCTCAACGGCTAGAACTATTAATGAAAAATTCTGAGCTCATTTAAAGCATACTACACAAAAATGGCCTAGCAGTGGGAGAGCATAAAAGATTAGATTTCAGAAAGCCAAGAGGACTTTTAAATTTTGAAATGCTCTTTAAATAATTATGAAAATATGTTTCCCTTACTCTGCTAATGAAGCTGAGTGTGAAAAGAATCCCAGATCTAGTACATTAAAGAAATAGAGGCTATAATCACAACACCATTCTGTACATATTCCTTAACTCTTCTTAAAAACTCAAAGTTAATTTGACATTAGCAACTACTTGTAAAATTCACCTAAGTATTAGGCATCATTCCCCCCATTAGCTAGCTTACTCCATTTCACAGATATGTGGAAACAATGTCTGGCTTCAATTTGCATCTGAGATGGGGTGTGTATGTATTTATACTCTTGGTTTATATTAAAAATAAACTGAAGAGCAAGTGGGAATTGCCACAGGATGTGGTCAGTCAACTTCATGTGACCTCAACATTTGCATTAGAAAACAACTTTAACTATTGACTTCAAAAGTGATTCTCAAAATAATGCATAAGGAAAATAACTCCGCCTTAACTCCAAACAGAAACCCATCCAAGAAGTCAAGTCCACTCAGATCAACAGGCACTAAGTGGGCGATTCCTCTACCACCAGAAAAGCTGCAGAGACCTTGTGCCACACACCACAATGAATCAAATAACTCCGCCTTAACTCCAAACAGAAACCCATCCAAGAAGTCAAGTCCACTCAGATCAATAGGCACTAAGTGGGCGATTCCTCTACCACCAGAAAAGCTGCAGAGACCTTGTGCCACACACCACAATGAATTATGCCAGGGAACACTGGAACTTACGTGATGACAGACTTTGGAACGACTTCGTTGGTCTCCCCTTTGAAACTCAAAGACTAGACTAACTTGAGCACTTGTTGAAAACCCTGCCCTATCACAGACTGAAAATGAAGAATTAATTGAGATGGCTAGAAAAGTGCTTTGGAAACTGTACAAATGTGCATGAGTACGTTATCCATTAATCCTCACAACAGTCCGGAGGTTACCACTCTCCTTTTTCAGATAAAGAAACTGAAGCTCAGAGAGGTTAAGGAACTTGCCTGAGGTTAAACAGCTGGTAAGAATTAGAGCTGGGATGCAAACCCAAGTCTATGGGCTCCAGAGCTCGTGTTGATCTCTGTACTATACTGCTTCCCGTCTCAGGAAAGGAGAAGAAAACTTCACTAAAAGAAGAAGCTTTTTGTGAAAGATCAGCTTTTAGCTTCCTGTTAGACTGTCAAGGACAAGGCGAAGTGAACCAGAGTCCCAGAGGATGAGCTAACTCCTTGGCCCACTAAAGGGCAGTGGTGGCCCTAGCCTTGGTCAGTAGACTGGCTTGGGTACCAACCTACAACACTAACCATGTGTGACCTGCACATTCTCACCAAAAAAAGCCTTTGAGCCTACTTTTTTTTGTTAAACATCCAGGATAGGGCTG
>NW_007770660.1:5266-5687 GCF_000696425.1 Galeopterus variegatus | reverse complement strand
TGATCTTTGACAAAGGCACCAAGCCTATACACTGGGCAAGAGACTGCCTCTTCAGCAAATGGTGCTGGGAGAACTGGATATCAATATGCATGAGAATGAAATTAGACCCATATCTCTCACCATATATGAAAATCAACTGAAAATGTATTAAAGGATTAAATATACACCCTGAAATAATAAATCTTCTCAAAGAAAACATAGGAGAAACACTTCAGGAAGTAGGACTTGGCCAAGTCTTCATGAATACTACCCCCAAAGCACGGGCAACCACAGAAAAATAAACAAATGGGATTTTATCAAACGAAAATGCTTCTGCACAGCCAAAGAAACAATCTACAGAGGGAAAAGACAACCTAAAGAGTGGGAGTAAATTTTTGCCAACTATGCATCTGACAAGGGACTAGTATCCAGAATACTGCTG
>NW_007770660.1:0-4266 GCF_000696425.1 Galeopterus variegatus | reverse complement strand
TTCTTTTTTTATGGCAGAGTAGTATTCCACGGTGTATATATACCACAGTTTCCTTATCCAATCATCCGTTGATGGACATTTAGGTTGGTTCTATATCTTGGCTACTGTAAACAGCTGCAATGAACATGGGAGTGCAAGTATCCCTTCAACACGATAATTTCTATTCCTCTGGGTATATACCCAGAAGTAGGATTGCTGGGTCATATGGAAGATCTATCTGCAGTTGTGTGAGAAAACTTCATACTGTTTTCCATAGTGGTTGTGGGGACAGGGAGAGGGGGAGGGAGGTTGGGGGATAATTGGGTGGCGACGCAGGGTACAAAAGCAATTTCTGGTAATTTGTATCTCATGAATATTAATAATAAATAAATAAACAAATACATAGATAAAAATAATTTAAAAAAACATGTTGTGTAACCTAAGTTTCTGATACTTTAGTTAGAAAATCATAATGAGTATAACAGTTATTTGACCTCAGGGTCTGGATTAACTTTCTAAGCAAATAATCAAAGGAAGAGTCATAGTTTTTCTTAGCCGTTTAGCCCTTAATAAAAAAGGTTAAAACATCTTCTCTTCCCATTACAGAGTCTCCTTAGCTTTCATAGATGACATATTTCTATTAAACATCATTGTTTACACTTTTTCTGTATTTTTACCAAATGAGAAATTTGCATTGAACTTTTATTCAATAGTTTGTGTAGTGTTTTTAATTTTCCTAAATGCATTAATATTTTATTAATAAATATGCTTTCCAAACTGCATGTCTGTTTGGATATTCTGTTTTGTTCATCTTACAGTCCTATTTCAACTTGCTCACTGCTCAAAAATTACTGCTATAATTGAAAAAATTTGATAAATTTGCATACCCGATTATATAAAAATGTTGCAAGCAAAAAATAAAATGAATAAAAAGCAAAAAAATAAAACAAAATAAAATAAAAGGCAAACAAAAAAATTGGGAGAAACACACTACTCTTTGCCTCTCTCTTTCTGTCTTTTTGTCTCTCTCTTTCAATCTCTGTCATTCTCTCTCTCTCTTCATCTTTCTATATGGCAAACTATGGATATCATTAATATACAGAGAACTCTTACAAATAAAGTATAAAAAATGCTGTTGAAAAGTAGGCAGAGTTGAATTTGGATTATACAAATATCTTAATTACACATAGGTCATATATACAAATGAATCACATCACGTTATGGTTTTCAGTCCAGCATGTAAGGAGCTAGAAAGCCATCACTCCATTCTAACAACAAGTGAAAATCTGAACAAACAAAAATATCAACAACTCTTCTTTGGCTGGTCAGAGAAGTTAGGTCACAGGGTGAACTGCTGCCCCTAAATTGAAGAGACACACAGGCAAATACAAAGAATCACAAAATACTGGAGCAGAAACTGACATAAAGGATAATTCATGACAACATTCCTGCGATAGAAAATCCTAAACTGTAATTGATGAATTGCTGAAGGCTCTGTGTGGATAAGTCTGAGATTTAAAAACTCCAGGGAACCCAATTATAAGAGGGTTCCAACACTTGTTAGTTTTACCTCAAGGAGCTCAATGAGATCTCATAGTGAATACTCATGAAAAATCCATTCGTACTTCTTGTAAGGGGAGGAGAAATGTAACCATTTTGAAATACTCTGGACCATTCTGTTCTTCTTAATAAGGATTGCCTTCAATAAAACCCATATTACCAGAACCTAAATATTTTTTCCCCAAAGCCTAATCTACCTGAGGGGAGGGAAATATCCAACTCCTGCCCACTCCAGCCATCCTAAACCATCTAAGGACAGAGGGCAACTGAGAAGCCCCTGAGAATCCAGAGACATAGCTCACTAAAAGACTGAGACCTAATTATGATAATATAAAAAGCTTTCCCCCTCTCTCACTTTGCCACATTACTAAAGGCCTATTTACCATAGTTCATTTTACTCAGTACATCATGTCTAGCTATCCAAAAAATTTACAAGACATACTAAAGGGCATAAAACACACTGTGAACAGACAGAGTAAGCATCATAATCTCACTTAAATATGGCTGGGATGTTGAAATTGTCAGACTGGGAATTTAAAACAACTGTAATAAATATGCAAAGGGCTCTATATGTAAAAGAAAAGTAGGCAAGAACAGTTGGGCTATATAAATAGAGAGATTAAAATTCTCATAAAAAATCAAAAAGAAATGCTAGATATCAAAAACACTGTAGCAGAAATAAAGAACATCTCAGATGAGTTCAATAGTAGCCTGGACACAATTGATGAAAACGTCTCTGAGCTTGAGGATATGCCAACAAAAATTTCCAAAATTCAAAATCAAAGTGAAAAAATACTAGAAGAAAATCATAACATAAAGTCCAAGAACTGTGAGACAACTACAAAAAGTATAAAGTATGCATTATGGGAATACCAGAATCAGAAAAAGTACAAAAAGAAATAGAAGAAATATTTGAAGCAACAATGACTTAGAGTTTCTTAAAATTAATATCAGACATTAAACCATAGATCCAGAAAACTCAGAGAATACCAAATAGGATAAAAGCCACCAAAAATAAATTACAAACACACACACACACACACACACACACACACACACACACACACACACACACACGTATTAGACAAATCATATACAAACTGCAGAAAATTAAAGATGAGGAAAATATCTTGAAAACAGTCAGAAGAAAAAAAAGCATACCTATGGAGGAGCAATGACAAAAATTATATGTGTCTCCTCAGAAATCACTGAGGTAATTTGGGGTCACTTGTTGTTCCATATGAAGGGTAAGATTGTTTTTTCCTTTCTGTGAAGAATGTCATTGGTATTTTGATGGAGACTGCCTTGAATCTGTAGATAGCTTTGGGTAGTATACACATTTTTCCTGAGCAAATAAATGAATAAATCTGGAGGCATAACACTACCTGGCTTCAAATTATACTACAAAGCTATTGTAAAGAAAACAGCATGGTACTGGCATAAAAATAAAAATTCAGACCAGTGGAGTAGAATTGAGAACCCTGAAATCACCCCTCAGGCTTACAACCATCTGACACTGGACAAAGGCAACATAAATCTACATTGGGGAAAAGACTGCCTTTTCAATAAGTGGTGCTGGGAAAACTGCATATCCATATGCAGGAGAATGAAAATATATATGCATCTGTCAGCATACACTAAAATCAAATCAAAACGGATTAAAGACTTCTGTATAAGACTTGAAATTGTAAAATTAGTAAGGGAAAGTATAGGTGAAACACATCAGCAACTAGGTCTGGGCAAAGGCATTATCAACATGAGCCTGAAAGCACAGGCAGCAAAAGAAAATATGAACAAATGGGACTATATCAAACTAAAAAGCTCTGCACAGCAAAGGAAACAATCAACTGAGTGAAATGACAACCTACAGAGAGGGAGAAAATTTTTGCTAACTATGGTTCTGACAAAGGATTAATATCCAGAATATACATAAATCTCAGGCAATTATACAGTAAAAAAATAAAAAAATAAAAAATAAAAATAAAAATAAATAAAAATTTTAAAAAAAGCAAATTACCCAATTAACTGGGCAAAGGAGCTGAAGAGACATTTTCCAAAGAAGACAAACAAATGGCCAGCAGGTACATGAAGAAATGCTTAACATCACTAGTCATCAGGTAAATGCAAATTAAAAGTACATTGAGATACCACCTCACCACAGTTAGATTGGCTATAATCAAAAAGACTGAATAACGAATGCTGGCAAGGGTGTGGAGAGAAGGGAACACTCCTACACTGTTGGTGGGTCTGTAAATTAGTACAACCACCATGGAAAACAGAATGGAGATTTTCCAAACAACTGCAGACAGAGCTTTCATATGATCCAGCAATCCCACTTCTGGGTATATACAGAGAGGAATGGAAATCATAATGTTGAAGGGGTACCAGCACTCCCATGTTCATCACAGCTCTGTTTACCATAGCCAAGACATGGAACCAACCTAAATGTCCATCAATGGATGATTGTATAAGGAAAATGTGGTATATATATACACCATGGAATACTACTCTTCCATAAAAAAAGAATAAAATACTCCCACTTACAAAAACATGGATGAGTCTGGAGAACATTATATTGAGTTAAATAAACAAAGCACAGAGGAATAATATCATATGTACTCACTTATATGTGGGAGCTAAGAGAGAAAGAAAAATGGGAAGAAGGACCACAGTAGGCATTGGTCTTGCAGAGGGAGAGAACATGCCTTGGGCTACAAACTGGAGTGG
>NW_007770659.1:0-5687 GCF_000696425.1 Galeopterus variegatus | reverse complement strand
TTCGTGTCCGGCAACGGATAGCAACCCTCAGTGTTGCGCCCGTACCGGACCGGGACCGGCAATGGGATTGTAACCCTTGGTGTTGCCCCCACACCTCACTCAGCCAGTGAGTGGGAACCGGTCTGTATGTGGGATCCGAACCCTCGGCGGGAGCGCCACCGCACTCCCAAGCGGCGCACTGTAGCAGTGCGCCACCAGGCCGGCCCCACATTTTTATTTCTAACCTAAATATTATTATTGAGATCCAGGCTGATATATTTTGACACCTGCTAGATGTCTTTTTTTCTGTTTACTTCACAAATGGTTCAAATTTAATATATCCAAACTAGATCCCATCCCTTAATTAAAGAAAAGCAGCACCTGTTTCATTTTAGTGTTAAATACTTGAAAGAACAACACTATTCATCACCCAAGGGACCAAACATAAAATTATCAATCTCCTTCACTCCTCCAACTCACTCAAACTATGATATCCAACTCATGAGTAGACTCTGTGCCCTTGGCCTCCTTCCTGCCAACCCCCACCCCAGGCTGCTCAGCTATCAATGCAGAACAGGTTGTCTCTTTCTCTCTCTTTTCTCTTTGCTCCTCTCAAAGGCTTCTCCAGGTTTTGCCTCCTTATTTGGCCAGATCATCTCCACTATTCCTAGGCTTAGTTCATGAGGGACTATGATTTGCTCCCTGCCTTTGGTTAAAATATGACATTTAAAAAACCTTCTGTATGTAATGATTTACATTTTTTCTCACTGCTGAAGGCATTTTCTCCTCTACCATCTCATGGAATTTGTTTTTGTTTTCATGTTGGAGCTCTTCACCTAGGGAATTGGTTGGGATGGGGATAGTGGGTGATATTTGACGACTTCTTAAGCCTTTTTAAAAGCTTTGGTGGGCTGAAAGCAAAATTTGCAAACATCTAGAAGTTATCTTTACCTGGGCTTTGGTGATGTGAAGAGATTTTAAGCTGGGAGAAGCAGACATGGACCAATTTAGGAAGGCTGAGATTCCTCAAGGGGATGGTTTTGGAATGTTCTCTAAATAGTGGAGAGAAAACCTCCATCAGCAAAGAATGCCCCATAAAGTAACTTCCTGTGGTAAATCAATAGAGACTGTACACTAATTTTCTGGTCTAAAGAACAGGTTAAAATGTCGCCATGGGCAAGTTTGCAGGTAGTAGAGCATGACTGGCTTCTGTGATAGGCATTAGTGCTATCTGCTAAATATAACTTGTTCTCTTCCTAGGTACATGGTAGGATTTTATTTTGGTGCTCTGTGGTGTGCTCTTATGACTTGCTTTGGCCAATGTTTAATATCAAAGGAAGTAATATGTCATTTTCTAGCAGAAGCTTTATGAGTTGGTGAGGGACTCTTCCTTCTACCGTTGTGCCTGGAAACATTCCAACAGCCTGAGACTCCAAGTGTCCACTATTCAGAGCAGGGAACTCTACAGTTGACCCGAAATGAGAACATAGAATGAGCAAGAACAAAGCTACAGAGTTTCTGGGGTTTGTTGGTACCACAGAATAATCAGATGAATAAAATATACTTGAGTCTACCATAAGCAGTGTCCTGAACAACATTTGAAGATCATTTTTTGTTGTAGTACTGGGTAGCAGAAAAACCTAAGGAAATAGTGACATACCTGTGCATTAAGGATCTGGTCCCTCTTTTAGATTTTTTGTAACCTGTGAGACCCTGTGGGGGAGAGGGAGCATTAGTGGTTGAAATTCCTGCATCAGGAGAGACTTTGATATACTTCTGGTATAAAATATATCTTAGGTTTGTGCACTAAGACTCCCACCTGTTACATATGTTTTGTGTTTGGAAGTATCTGCAGCCCAGTATACTAGGGCTGCTCCATCAGCTGCAACATTTACTCCTGACTTCTGGGATGACAACTTGAGCTAATGCTCTATGTCCTACTCATTGGCATTGATTCTGCAAGAACTAATTATATCACTAATTTGTTGAATACTTAAAATGTGCCAAGGAATATGTTAATCAGTTTACGTGGATTATCATATATATATTTTTTCAATAAATCTATGAAGGAGTTACCCTCATTTACCATTTCAGGAACTTGGAAATTATAAAGGTTAAACAACCTGCCCCAAGTCACACAGGTGGTAGGCGGCAGAGCCAGAATGACAGCCCAGGTCTGCTTGGTGCCAATGCCATGGCTCTGTATAGCCCTCATTAATCAACTCTCACCTGGATTATTGGAACAATTGTCTAACTTCTGTTTATGATTTTATGGTTTTCTTCTTTACCCCTACAATTCTAATAGAATGATGGATAAGTAATACAAATATGACCTTGTAAGTTCTTTGCTAAAACTGTACTGGCTCCCAATTGCCTCCTATACAAAACCTTCACTCCTCATTTTACCACATAAGACCCTCAAGGACAAAGGTCACATTGACTTCTCAGCATAATCTTCTACACTCCTGTCTCTCTACTCTGTAGTCTTCTAATATCAGACTACTTTTGCTCTATTGATGCTACTGATTGTCATCTTGCTTTATGCAGTCTCTTCTATATGCAGTGCAAGGGAAGACCTTAGAGGGGAAGACTCATGCATCCTTTCACTTAAATCCAACTATCATTTAACAAGACAATGTAGGTATAACTGCTCCATGGAGACTTTAGCAATATTCCAATCTGAGTTAGATGCTCCTATTCTCCCACAGTATTTTCTGCAGCACCCTATCATTGTATACATCATAAGATGATTTAAAAATATGAGCCCTAGAGTCAGAAAGTCAAGGTTAGAATATCAACTCTGCCATTCTCCAGTTAAATATACTTTGTAAAGTTTTTTAACATCTCAAAATCTCAGTTTCATAGTTGGCAAAAATGATATAAGCATAGAACTTCCTGCACTGGTTTTTATTTCATTATGTTTTTTTTAAGAATTATATTAAATAAGTTTAATACAATGTCTGTCTATGGTCAGTGTTCAGTAAAATATTTGTTAATATTCTTGTTTAACTAACTACATCATGGTATGATTATCTAAATATCAGCTTGCAAACTTCTTTTTATTTATTTATTTATTTATTTATTCCTTTTTTTGTCTTTTTTACTGACCGGTAATGGGATCGCAACCCTCAGTGTCACGCCCGTACCAGGCACCAGCAATGGGATCGCAACCCTCGGTGTTGCGCCCACACCGCGCTCAGCCAGTGAGCAGGAACCGGTCTCCACAGGGGATCCGAACCCTCGGCAGGAGGGCCGCCGCGCTCCCAAGCAGCGCACTTCTCCAGTGCGCCACCAGGCTGACCCGCAGCTTGCAAACTTCTTAATGCCAAAACTTATTGTTTTTTTTTTTCCTCTTTATCAAACATTGCCTACCATAGTATGCCCTACCTAAATACCTGCTAATTGAATGAAAGGACTGATAAAAGAATTAGGAGGATGACATTTAAAAGGCTTAAACTCAAAGGTACTAACATGCATTCAGGACACCATAGGGTGCAAGAAAATGGCATCAAAAATACAGTTCTGGATTTTGGACATGAGGAGAGCAGATTCCACTCCTGAAACTCTATGAAAGAATGGAAGAAAAAAATAAGGAATGCTGAGATAACAAAAGGACTCTTTTTGTTTTGTCCAAATTTGCACCATGAAGTGAGAGACCTGCTCTAACTGAGATTGAGGAGGAAAAATTGGAAGCTTATGGGCTGAAGCTATTTGGAACATTTCTGAGAGAGATGAGCCAAGGAGTCAATGAGGGAGAAATATTCAGCATGCTGAGCAGTGGTCAGAGCCAGATTGCAGCTGGTTGGTATAAACATGAAGAAGGCCAGGCCTACGTGGTTTTCGTTCTTTTTGCAGCATAGATGCAGGCATAAAAAAGGTGGCCCTCATCACAGATCTTATGAAGGAGATCATCAAGGGCAAAACAAATTGAAAACAAAGATTAAATAGGCAGAGTATAAAACTTTCCTGTAATCTTTTGAAGTGGACCAATAAGGTCCAAACACATTAGCATATATTAAGATTTCCATAAATATCTGTTGAAAACCTTTTAATGATATGAATAACAAATATGTTATTTCTGGGTCATATATTTCATGAATAAAGCCCAAAAGAACTAATAGAATATTAATTTCAAAGTATAATATTCCTCTTAGGGAGACAGTATTTTGTGTTGAAGTTGCAAAATTTCTATGTTCTAGTTTTCAAAGTATACTCAGAACAAGAGTAATAGAAATATGTTAATGACTCTACAAATAATGTCAAACTGCCTTTCCTTGCTTGACAATGTTTAGAGAGTATTAAATTTAAAGGGAAGAGAATAGTTCATGATGGAATGAATCACCACTTGAATTTTCCTTTAGAATCAAAATAACCATGATAGAGATAATGAGTTCAAGTCAATTTAGAAAATTAACCTATATAAACATAATCTATTTTGATAAGAGTAAAACTGACAGGCTCTAAAATAAATTAATATAGACATATGTTGGAGGGGGTTTGGTCCTGATTTTACTTTTTCTTGTATATGCCTTTAATAGCATAATGGAAAAGGGAGACAAGAAAAAAGAAAGGAGTAACTAAGGGAGGGAAGCAATGTAAGTAAAATCCAGACTTTGGGGCATTTATATTTAGAGAGGGAAGGGGAAAATGAACTGATTGTTTTGGGGGGCTATTTATTTTGACTCTTCCAAACTCATCAGTGTCTTTAGTAATTACCTTTAGCGGTGCCAGGAACAGATCACAGGAAGAAACAATAGGCTGAATTATTGGCCAGGCTTGCTGGGGGGAGTTAAGAGTTTTAAGAGTTAAACACTTAACTGGTTTTAAGAGTTAAACACTTAAAACCACTTAATTTGTCTTCTACTTGAATATTCACATAAAAAAAAACAAAAAAAAGTAAATTTAATTCCCATTCAGCTCCAGAAACATTAGTTGTATTACAAAAATTACAGAGTTCATTGGTTTACTAATTACCAAATATGTGATTTTTGGTACCCATAAAATGCATCTCTTTACATATATCTGCAAATTATACAAAAGTGAAATCTGATTTTTTTTATAAGCATTTTCCTGGAGGAGAGCTGTTGCCCCCATGTCAACTGTGCCTATCCAGAGGAGCAGGAAGCAAGTAAAACTATTTTCCTAAATACTATTACGCCTAACTTGCCCCAGAGAAGGAACCCCACTAGAGGTTTCAGCATTTTATTAAACAAAATGTCAGCTACCCTCCCAGAAAAATTGAATGTAAGGAATCAAATGAACCCATCTAAGTGATTTGTGTCAAAGAAGGGAGGGATGGATCAAGCTTCTTATTTTAGGTTTGGGATGATATACCAAATGAATCTGCCCTCCCTCCACATCTTCTTACATCTCCCCAATCTTTACCATACGTATTTCTGCAGTCCTTCCTTAAGTGCACCTCACTTGCCTTGCCCATTTTGTTTATTTTCACCATCCTGGTGGGAAATTGTACTCTACCCCTAACACAGAATGTGTCTAGTTTTTTACGGTTTGCAAATGGTGGTGCCAATGGACTTAGGCAGATGTTAATACAGATTTCTTTTCCCAGGAAAAGGATTAGGATGGGTTCTGTTGTAATAACTATTTTAATGTTTCTGAAGTCAAAAGAGAATTTTTAATGGGAGTATACAAATGAGAGCTCACCTAATCTGAGGTGTCAGGGGTTCTTTACTGAAAACTTTTTTTTC
>NW_007770658.1:1016-5688 GCF_000696425.1 Galeopterus variegatus | reverse complement strand
AGGGGGAGGAGAGTTAGAGACCATCGGGGCAGCTAGGATTAGAATCGGCTCCAAACAGAACCTCCGTTTCCGCTTTGTTAATAATTTATCGCCACTGAAACTTTTCTTACCAATAAATAGGAAATTATTTGTTAGGGAGAATTCCCCTGGCACCCTGGCTTTCTCCCTGGAGTAGGGGAGAGAAAGACACGTCTCTGTCTCTGTGTCCTTCCTCCCAAGTGGCACGTGGCACTGAGGACCACACAGAACTTAAAACTTTAGGGTGTCTGTGTCAGGGCTGGTGAGGGCAAGGCCCACTCGGTCAATTTCCCTGCTTCATGAATGGAGAAACCGAGGCACGGATAGGGCAGGGCCCCAACTAAGGTCACCCACGGTGTTAGGGATAGTCCCCTGAGTCCCAGTTCGATGACCCCATGGGTCGGGGTACTATTTATTGATTTACACACCTGCCCAGGCCAGAAGAGTTTCCCCCAAAGTTCCAGAAGTTCCTCCAAGGTGGGGCTGAGGCCAGCTGGGCCTCCTTTCTGCTGCCCCCACTCAGCACCCCATGCCCAGGGCCTCTCCCTGGCAGCCTCTTCCCTGTGCCCTTGGATGGCAGCTGCCTGCAGCCCCAGTGAGGCTGGTGGGGCTGAGGCTGGGACAGGTTCCGTTGGCGACTTGGCAGACAGGTTCAAAAGAATCTGTCAGCTGCTAAACTGTTCCCCGGGTCTGCCCGCACACCTTGGTGGCAAGAAGATATGCTGTTCCCAGGTGGAACCCGAGTCTGAGGAGAGTGGCATGGGCCGGGGGCAGCAGCAATGACCTTGCCCTTCTGGGTGAAGGGCACAGTTTCCCAGCTTGTCTCAGAGCTGGGGCTCAGGGGTCAACTCTCTGGCTTCTTTTCCCACCTGGGCCACTGCAGAGCTGCATGACCTTGGGCAGCAGCTCAGCCCCTCTGAGCCTCGTTTTCCTTGTCGTGGCATGTCAATGAAAGGATCCCTTCCTCTGGGACTCCTTTGAGCACCCGGCGGGATGTGGTGTCTGGGGTGCTCAGCACAGGCCTGGATGGGAAGGAGTGACCCCTGCATGGCAGGTCCGGCTGTTTGCTGAAGCTGTGGGGCCAGAGATGGTCAGGGATGTTCTCCCGACACTCATCGTCCACTCGTCACCACACGAGGCACTGCCATGTGGTACCCAGTGTAATTCTTGCAGCAGCCTGGGAAGTCAGTGTTACCAACCTCACTGGACTTTCATTCATTCCATGACGATTTCCAGAGTCCCTGGGGAGTGCCAGGGGCTGGGGCTGTAGTGGGGACAGGGGCAGATGAAGTTGCTGCCCTCACGAGCTCACCCCTCAGAGGAGAAACTGAGGCTGGCGGGGAAGGGGAACTCTTTATTCCTCATCTGTCCTGTGCTCTTGGACGAGGCCCCTAGCACAAGAGACAGGGTAAGGAGAGAAAAGTGTATAGATTAATTTAGTATTCTTACATGACACAGGAGCTTTGTCAAGGAATGAAGACCCAAAGAAACAGATAAACCTGTGCACTTTTATGCTAGGTTTGATTAAAAAGTAGATCGTCATGGAGAAATATGGTTGGGTAAAAAAGATTTCATCTAATGGTGATGAACTGGGGGAACTTAGCAAGGCCCGTGTGCTGAGAATCTTCTCTATGTCCCTGGATCTTCAGAGATAAGGATGTTCCTTTCCTGGGGGTCCAGGGCGGTCACCTCCTGGGTGAGGGTCTTACGATCTGCTTCAGGGGAGAAGGGTGGGGAAGGTCAGAGAGTGACTTTCCTGCTTCTGCAGTTTTCTTAGATCCCTTCAGCTTAAAATATTTGGGGGTAGCGCATCCTGGACCCCATCAGGCTCAAAGAAAATGGGTGACTCTCCTAACTCAGGGAGCTAGTGAGGACCGTGCCCGCTCATCCAGCTGCAAACTGTGAAGTCCTGCCTGCTGCGCCCTGGCACGCCATGCTGCAGGTCTCACCACAGCCGCCGACCATGCACAGCAACCTGAGATTGGGGCTGACACAGGTTAGGGTGGTGGGGCCAGTCCGCATGAAGTTGTTTTTCCTCTGCCTGAGACTTCGTGACAATTCTGGTGACTGCCCCTCTGCGGGCTCTGTGGTTAGGGCCCGGAGGCTCAAATAGCTGGACTTCCCACGGGCGTGGTTCCCTCCGTCCCTGCAAGCAGTTCGCTTTCCCATTCAATTATGTTTTTTGCCCACGGCTTGTCTACGGTGTTTACAACCTGGCCTCTGACTCCAACCGTACCCTTTGCACAGAAAATAACATAAAAGCAAAAGCATTTAACAGCCCGTCACAGGGTTTGAAAAGCATGGCAGCAGATGGTTTCTCTGTAGAATATTTCACACCTGGCGTCTCCTGCTTAGTGTTGGTGTAGGAGACTTCTCCCACCAGTTCCCAGGTGCCACTGGTCCGGCCTGGCTGACTCCCCTCACCCTGAACCCCTGCCTTCGCCTGTCCAGCGACACTGCCTAACCTTCGGGTGTCTGTACAGATAGGAGAGCTGCAGATAAATGGGCTTGGTGTCCCCAAGATTCCTGAGGTTGGGTCCCTCAGAGTCCAGGGGAGGGACGTGGGGCCGGAATGTACTCGGTTTCTCATCTGTGAAGTGGAGATTGCAATAGCCCCTGCCTCCCTGGGGCTTGCTGGCACATGGCTGGCGCTCAATGAATGTCTCTCCCGCATCAGCAGTGCCCAAGGAGGTCCATGTCCTGAAGTTCCACTTTCCCGTTATCAAGCCTGGTGGGCTCAGCCTCGCTTCTCCCTCCCTCATGTGGGGGGATCCCTGAGCTCATGGGTGTGAAGCTGCTGTTTAGTAATAATCGCTACATTTGGAGACATTTCCCAGGTATTTCATGCACACTATCTCACATGACACGGGATGAGAAAATAGAGGCTCAGAGAAGTAAAGTGACTTTCTGAAGGTCACACAGCCTCCAAGGACAGAGCTGAGATGGAACTCGGGGCTCTCAGACCCCAGAGCCAGTTTCCTTAGCTGCTCCAGACTCAAACAGGGGCTCCTAACTGGGGACATGGGGTTCCATGAACCCCTTGAAATTGTATGGAAAATGTGGTGTGATACTGTATTTTTCTGGAGAAAATTCCAGGCTCTTCATCAGGTATATGGTTTATATGGGTAATATTCATGAAATGTTCAAGAAAGCAATTACTGCTTTCGATAATATCAGAGGTTGGCGCCACCCTAAACGGTCAGAAGCGTGCCTCAGACACCCCTGCCTTTCTCTGCCTGGGTCAGGCCACTCTGTTTCCATCGTTTCCATTGTTAGTAACGTGGTCCCTGGAGGTGGGGGAGTGTGCAGACCCTGAGGCTCCCCTCGGAGCAGTGAATCCACCTCGCGCCCTCCCTCTCACGCTGCCATCAGCCATCACACGCTGCACTGGGGTGGGGGGATTGGGGTAAACTGAGCTTCTAATCCCCGGCCCATCCTTGGAATTCTCCCTAGTGAGGAATAGAAGGAAACCAAGAATGTGAACAACTGTTGTGTTTGCAAAGGACGGTCAGATCAGCATCGACAGTGCCTTTAGCAGGACACACACTCTGTGCTCCTGAAGGATTAAGTGGAATTCCAGGATAAGAAGAGAAATGGGAGAGAGAGAGAGAGAAATAGAGAGAATTGTGCTGGCGGAGGCTTGGGATTTATTTCTCGTTCCCTCTGTTGCTCCGGCCCGTTCTGCAGCAGGCAGGGGGCTGGTGAATACACAGGCTGATTCATTAGTTTCTGACCATCTGCCTCCCGGGCCAGGGGCGGGGGCCAGTGGGCCCTGCAGGTCAGGGCAGCACGGGTGGCAGCCAGGTCGGAGCCTCCGTCCCCTGGCAGAGCCAGCTGTGTCCATCTTCCCGGTGACAGACAGGCTGGGCGCAGCTGGGGGCTTTGAGGGATCTTACGTGCCACCCACCCCCCAGTGGGGATCACCAGGAGATAGGCAGGGTGGGGGATGGTAGGGTAGGGGACAAAGAGAGACCAGGGAGAAGGCGAAGTGTGAGCAACTCACAGCAGCTGGGGATTGACAGGAATAATATCAACATTCAATATGAGATATACAAATATTAATACGATTGTCACTGTACTCATGTTAATAGCTAATTAATATGTGATATTAATAACTATAACGTAGTGGGCAGTTACTGAGGCCCTGTGTGGAGGCTTCACTAACCTGTCCCAGAGGAGAACGCTAACAGGTCCGTGATGAGGGAGCTGGGTGCAAAGACTGGGTCGGGTAAGGAGGGCTTCCTGGAGGAGGTGCATGGGGGAGGATCTGAAAACCGGGGGGAGGGACAGTGTCTGAAGGAGCAGGAGCACTGAGGCGACAGGGGACGAAGCAGCCTGGGAAAAGGCACAGCATCCGTGCTGGGCTAACAGGAGCTTCCCAGGTAGGTGAGGCAGCACCTGGTCCAGCATGCGGAGAAGTGAGGTCGTGGGAGAGGCTGCAGAGAGAGCCTCTGGGGAGCACCAAACACTCGCAGTGGGTTTGGTCCTCGGAGCTGTCCTGCCCGCCCTGCCCTGTGCTCACCCGGGATGAGGCATGTCTTAGTCAGTCAGGCCACAGTAACAAAATACCCAGACTGGGGAGCTTAGCAGAAGTTTATTTTCTCACAGTTCTGGAGCTGGAAGTCCAAGGTCGAGGTGCCAGCAGGTTTAGTTT
>NW_007770658.1:0-267 GCF_000696425.1 Galeopterus variegatus | reverse complement strand
TTTATTTTCTCACAGTTCTGGAGCTGGAAGTCCAAGGTCGAGGTGCCAGCAGGTTTAGTTTTTCTTGGGGCCTCTCTCCTGGGCGTGCAGCTGGCTGCCTTTGCACGGCCTCTTCTCTGCGTGCACACCTGGTGCTTCTCTGTGTGTCCGAATTTCCTCCCCTTGTAAGGACATCAGTCAGATAGGACTAGGTCCCACCCTGAGGGCATTTAAGCTTAATCACCTCTTTAAAGACTTTATCTCCAAATACACTCAATTCTGAGGTAC
>NW_007770657.1:0-5688 GCF_000696425.1 Galeopterus variegatus | reverse complement strand
TTTTTACTTTGATGTAATCCTGTTTGTCATTTTTGGTTTCTGTTGCCTGTGCTTTTGGGGGGGGTTTTTGGCAGTTTTTTTGTTGAAACATAATTGATTATATATATTTGTTGGGTACAGATTTGAATATCAATAACTATGTACAATATGTGGGGATCAAATCAAGATAATTAGTATACTCGTGTTTACAAAATGTAATCAATCTTGGTGAACCTTAACCAATTTCTCACTAAGCCCTCACTCCCTCCCCTGTCCCACCTCTAATAACCACAGTTCTATTCCTTTTTTTATTAAATGTTCAATGGATTATTTTGACTGTTGTTTCTTTCTTTCCTTCTACCTTTGCTTTTTTGTTTCTTTATTTTTTCAGCTACCATTACGAGTGAAGAAATTCAGTATTTCTTTTTCTGTGCCTGGTTCATTTCACTTAACATAATTTTCTCTAAGTTCATCCATGTTGCTGTGAATGACAGAATTTAATTCTTTCTTATGGCTGAGTAGTATTACATTGTGTACATATACACGAAATTTTCTTTATCCAATCATCTGCTGATGGGCATTTAGGCTGTTTCCAATTCCTGGCTATTGTAAACAGAGCTGCAATAAACATGGGAGTGCAGGTATCCCTTCGACATGATGGTTTCCATTCTTAGGATAACAAGTTCATGGATGATCATTAAATAATTATGTTTTATAGCACATATATTATATATAATATATTCTTTTGTATACAATATTTTTAGTGAATAATATGTAAAAACAATTTTATTAAAGGAATCAGCCATGGGGAACCACGTCATCTCTATAGCCTAACTTCCTTTTCTGCCTTCACTGTGGACACTTCCACTTTCCATGAAGGAAATCACAGTCCCTTCCTCAATGCCAGAACTACCACCACATCCTTTCTCTGCTCTCTCCCGAACCACAGCAGGTTAAATAAATACGATAGTAATTATATTTTGTTTGTATGTGTAATTGACAAATCCTCCAGAGAAACTCAATACTGGAGGGTGAATGGCAGTTGAGAAAATAGAGGTTGTCAAATGGGATTCAGAGGAAGGGTGGGGGCGAATGGCTGAGTGTCCTGTCAGTGAGCTTCATCCATTAGAAACTCTCAGAATATCTGTAGTAGGAATACTAAAACAGGGTTGTCTTTAAGAGAACAGGAGTCCTGGGAAACACAATTAAATCTTCTTAAGTTGATGTTTTTTCTCTTGTGATAACTGTGTAAAGTCCATAAATCTATGAAACTATGTGAGCTACTTTCTTTTTATAAAATCATCCAAAAAAATTTTCTAGGGAAAATATTTTTTTAATCAGGAAAAATATATGATCAACCCAGATTTGGCATATAGTCTACATTCCTGAATAAAACAGAATCATAGGATATCTGCGCTGACAACCATTAGGGATTTAAGCCAATCTCCTCATTTATATACTTCAGGAAATGGAGGTCCTGAGAACTCAGAGGGAGGTAGGGATGGTCCTGCTCCTAGAACCCCATTTCCTGACTTTCTGTCTAGTGCGATTTCCACTGTATCACATGGTGGCCTCTTCTCTGAGCCAAGTTCTGAGACCTCACACAGCTCCTCCTGCAGTGCTTACCCAATCTCCTCACCCCAACTGAAGTCGATGGACTTTTATTCTCTGCAGTAACTGATCAACCCCCTACAACCCCAATTTTTCCCTCTTGCATAATGCAGATAGAATCAATCACCTGCATACCGAGCACACCTATGATTCTACACCCTAAAATTGTCCCCCAGAGTTGAGCAAACTCCTATAAACAGGAGTCAAGGGGGAGAATGGGATTCCTGATTAATCAAGTTCTAGTCACCTCTTCTCCAACAATTCCAGGATGAAAGTGTCTTGATTCCCTCAAAGAAAAATGTAGAATTTCCAGATGCCATTGTAGCTCACTTTCACACATAAATGCCTAAACTCTGAAACTTTGAAACTTTACCTAGTATAGTAAAACTTCTTCAGTAACTATAGATACATACATTTATTTGTGTGCATCCTCATGTTCACATATATGCCCTTATATATCTATCTTCATCTACATAAGCACATATGCAAACATATGTCAGCCATATATACCACTATCACTTCAGTTTAAAATATTGTATGAAGGCAGTGGTAGAAAGAGCACTAAACTAGCAATCAGAAGTCCTTATATATAATCTTACGTACATACATTAGCCTGTCTGTAACGCCATTTATCTTTGTATTAGTCCACCTCTGTGGCTTATAACAAAATACTCAAAACCGGGTGATTAATAAAGAAAATGAAATTCATTGCTTACAGTTTCTGAGGCTGGGAAGTCCAAAGTCCAAGGAACACATNTGAATGACAGAATTTAATTCTTTCTTATGGCTGAGTAGTATTACATTGTGTACATATACACAAAATTTTCTTTATCCAATCATCTGCTGATGGGCATTTAGGCTGTTTCCAACTCTTGGCTATTGTAAACAGAGCTGCAATAAACATGGGAGTGCAGGTATCCCTTCGACATGATGGTTTCCATTCTTAGGATAACAAGTTCATGGATGATCATTAAATAATTATGTTTTATAGTACATATATTATATATAATATATTCTTTTGTATCCAATATTTTTAATGAATAATATGTAAAAACGCTTTTATTAAAGGAATCAGCCATGGGGAACCACGTCATCTCTATAGCCTAACTTCCTTTTCTGCCTTCACTGTGGACACTTCCACTTTCCAAGAAGGAAATCACAGTCCCTTCCCCAATGCCAGAACTACCACCACATCCTTTCTCTGCTCTCTCCCGAACCACAGCAGGTTAAATAAATACGATAGTAATTATATCTTGTTTGTATGTGTAATTGACAAATCCTCCAGAGAAACTCAATACTGGAGGGTGAACGGCAGTTGAGAAAATAGAGATTGTCAAATGGGGCTCAGAGGAAGGGTGGGGGCGAATGGCTGAGTGTCCTGTCAGTGAGCTTCATCCATTAGTAACTCTCAGAATATCTGTAGTAGGAATATTAAAATGGGGTTGTCTTTAAGAGAACAGGAATCCTGGGAAACACAATTTAATCTTCTTAAGTTGATGCTTTTTCTCTTGTGATAACTGTGTAAAGTCCTTAAATCTATGAAACTATGTGAGCTACTTTCTTTTCATAAAATCATCCAAAAAACTTTTCTAGGGAAAATATTTTTTTAATCAGGAAAAATATATGATCAACCCAGATTTGGTGTATAGTCTACATTCCTGAATAAAACAGAATCATAGGATATCTGCGCTGACAACCATTAGGGATTTAAGCCAATCTCCTCATTTATATACTCAGGAAATGGAGGCCCTGAGAACTCAGAGGGAGGTAGGGATGGTCCTGCTCCTAGAACCCCGTTTCCTGACTTTCTGTCTAGTGCGATTTCCACTGTATCACACGGTGGCCTCTTCTCTGAGCCAAGTTCTCAGACCTCACACAGCTCCTCCTGCAGTGCTTACCCAATCTCCTCACCCCAACTGAAGTTGATGGACTTTTATTCTCTGCAGTACCTGATCAACCCCCTACAACCCCAATTTTTCCCTCTTGCATAATGCAGATGGAATCAATCACCTGCATATCAAGCACACCTATGATTCTACACCCTAAAATGGTCCCCCAGAGTTGAGCAAACTCCTATAAACAGGAGTCAAGGTGGAGAATGGAATTCCTGATTAATCAAGTTCTAGTCACCTCTTCTCCAACAATTCCAGGATGAAAGTGCCTTGATTCCCTCAAAGAAAAATGTAGAATTTCCAGATGCCATTGTAGCTCACTTTCACATGTAAATGCCTAAACTCTGAAACATTGAAACTTTATCTAGTATAGTAAAACTTCTTCAGTAACTATAGATACATACATTTATATGTGTGCATCCTCATGTTCACATATATGCCCTTATATATCTCTCTTCATCTACATAAGCACATATGCAAACATATGTCAGACATATATACCACTATCACTTCAGATTAAAAGATTGTATGAAGGCAGTGGTAGAAAGAGCACTAAACTAGCAATCAGAAGTCCTTATATATAATCTCACGTACATACATTAGCCTGTCTGTAACCCCATTTATCATTGTATTAGTCCATCTCTGTGGCTTATAACAAAATACTCAAAACTGGGTGATTAATAAAGAAAATGAAATTTATTGCTTACAGTTTCTGAGGCTGGGAAGTCCAAAGTCCAAGGAACACATCTGGTGGTGGCGACAGTGAACCAGGGGTCTCACACTGCAAGATGGTGGAAGCAGAGAGAGACTCTCCTCTTCTTTTAAAGCCCTCAGAACTACACTCCTGACCAGCATTTTTAATCCATTCACTACTGCACAGTCCTACAATCGAAACACCTCTTCAAGGCTTCACCTTTCAATGACCATAATAAGATTTCCCACCCGCTTATAAGTCACAGTGGAGGCTAAGTTTCTAATACGTGAAATTTGGGGGACACAATTCAAGCTTCAATGAGTTATGGGGGGACAGAATTCAATCCACTACCAGCTTTAAACTCAATAACCCTACATGTTCCCACATTCTTCCAAAGAGTTTTATAAGGATGTTATTTATTCAATACAGATTAAGCTGACGTATAAAAATTTCGGAGAACACTGTGCTTTCAAGGTGTCAGTGGTTATTTTGTTGCTATTATTCTCACAGTCAAGATCACCATTTGCATTTGTGTTTGTTAGGCATCAGATGGACGTAAAGAGTTTTTCCACCACTGCGATCCTCACCCAATCCTCATCACACTCCTCGTGATAATTATGCCTACTTTAGGAGGTTGTTGAAAGGATAAAAGGGGTTAATACAATCGAAACTCTTAGAACAATGTCTGCCATTTGGAAGAATTCAGTAAGAGTCAGATGTTATCACACACTAAAATATAAGCTCCATGAGCACAAGAAGTCTTGTCTGCTTTCTTTTCTGCTGTACCCCCGGCCCTGAGAATAGTACCTAGCACATGCCCAATGTTCAATAAATGTTTGTGGAGTAAATTGTGGCATAAACCTGATAATTACAAGGGTTTTGGAGGAAAGAACAAAGACAGAGAGGGAATAGAAAGAGAAAAAGGACTAGAAGACATTACAAAGAAACAGGTAGGAGCAGCCTTTGAACAACAGACTCTGATATAGGCCATTACAGAGTCCTACAGGACCTCACACAACCTTCTGAAGCTGGTATTGTTAATGTCTCCTTTCGTAAACGTGGAAATTGAGACCCAATGAGATTAAATGACCCACGAATGGCTAAGTGAGATATCTAATATGCTCTTCTAATTCCATCCTGCACAAACTTGGCTCCCTCCAGCTGGGAAATGGAGCAAAGCAAAGGGGACTACTGGGGGCAGTGGTCCCTGCTCTGTTGGAAAGAGAGGAACCAGCACCTCTGGAAGGAGTGCTGCCAACTTGCTCTCCCTGGCTCTGTGCCATCATCCCAAGTCACTATCAATCCTTCATCTTTCAAAAGTTCTTGGTCAATCCTGCTTGGTGTCCATTCACTCTCTCTTTGTCAAACGGTCCTGAGGTGAGAAAAGCACTGAAAGCAGACTTAGGGCGCTGGGTTATCATGCCCACACTGCTCTAGACTAGTTGTGTGACTTGGGTGAATCACTTATCCTCTCCACATTTATTTATTTATTCATCTGCCTGCTGAGAATGT
>NW_007770656.1:4950-5688 GCF_000696425.1 Galeopterus variegatus | reverse complement strand
GGACACGTGGCTTCCGAAAAAAATTCCCCTTGTAAAAGACAAATAGGTTTTAAGGGTAAAAATAAAGTATATGGATGTTGCAAAAGGCACACATAAACTACACTTATTCAGAAAAATTGAAAATAAAGGGATGAAAAAGATTCCAGGCTAATACCATTAACAAGCAAGTACATATACTAATATTATTATCAGACAAAAGAGAATCTAAGAAAAGAATTTAATGTGATGAAGAAGGGTACTTGATATTATTGTATGGACTGAGTGTGCTCTTTCAAAATTCATATGTTAAAGCCATAGTCTCCACTACGATGATTTTTGGTGATAGAGCCCTTGGAGGAAATTAGGCTTAGATGAGGTCATATTGATGGAGCCCAGGTCTAATGGGATTAGTGCCCTTATGAGAAGAGACATCAGAGAGAGCTCTGTCTTTCTTTCTCTGCTTCATTCTCTTCTCCTTGTGTGCATGAAAAAAAGGTTGTGAGATCATCATGAGAGAAATGGAAGCCATGAGAAGAAGACTCAGAATAAAACCTACATTGTCAGCACCTTGACTATGGATTCACCAGCCTTCAGAACTGTGAGAAATAAATTTCTGTTGTCTAAGCTGCCCAGTCTGTCATATTTTGTTACAAGGGCAAATTATTTTGAGATAATATACTAACATTCATGAGCCTTCATGTGTGTAACATAGTTATGAAATATAGCAATAAAAATTACTATAAAAATGAAGTTGAACAT
>NW_007770656.1:2348-3489 GCF_000696425.1 Galeopterus variegatus | reverse complement strand
AGCCTTCCCTAGGGAAACAGCAGCAAAGTAGCAATTTAAACAACCACACAGCTCAAGTGCTCGTTCCCACAGGAAGTTCCCCCGTGTTAGAAGCAAAGGAAAAAAAATTAGTTCTGGCCCAGGCACAACACCAGCACCTTGGGGCCTGCCTGGGAACTGGAGGATTGGATATGGGGACCAGACCCCACTCCCACTTCGAGGCAAACTACACCAGTGCCTTGGGGCCAGCCTGGGGACCTGAAGCATGGAGAAGGGAACTGGACCCCCCTCCCACAACCAGGCACACCACGCCAGCACCTTGGGGCCTGCCCAGGGACACAAGGCAAGGAGAAGGGGACCGGACCTCTCTCCCACAACCAGGCACACTGAGCCAGTGCCTTGGGGCTCACGCAGGGACCCTGGGTATGGAGTTGGGGAGTGGAACTCTCTCCCACAACCAGGTAGACTGAGCCAGTGCTTCAGGACCAGCCTGGGGAACTGAGGCATGGACAAGAGGACTGGACCTCTCTCCCACAACCAGGGACACCATACCAGCACCTTGGGGCCTGCCCAGCCCAGAGGCATGCAGAAGGGGACTGGACCCTCCTTCCACACCAGGCACAAAATGCCAGGACCTCGAGGCCCACCTGGGTACCTGATGCATGGAGAAGGGGACCAGACCCTCCTCCCACAACCAGGCACACTGCACCAGTACCTTGGGGCCCGCCCAGGGACCCGGGACATGGAGAAGGGGACTGGACCCCTCTCCCACAACCAGGCATATGGCACCAGTGCCTTGGGGCCTGCCTGAGGACCAGAGGCGTGGAGAAGGGGATCAAACACACCCCACAACCAGGCATATGGCACCAGTGCCCTGGGGCCTGCCTGAGGACCAGAGGCGTGGAGAAGGGGATCAAACACACCCCACAACCAGGCATACGACCAGTACCAACGAGCATGCCAAAAACAGCACCTCCACGTGGGTGGCCCACTACAGCCAACACAATAACCATGGCTGCTGCAAAAGCGGATAGATGCCACAGCCACCAGGCAGATGGTCCGCCACCCACTGGAGTGCATTCACACAAGAAGAGTCACCATCAGAGACAAAGAAGAGGATGTCTCTTTCCACAAAACCCATTTCAGAGTGACAGAAGAAGCA
>NW_007770656.1:0-825 GCF_000696425.1 Galeopterus variegatus | reverse complement strand
AAATAACATACAAACTTTTGGTGATTTTATGGAGTGTAATCAAATACTCATGGAAAGGAATATAGAGAACATTAGAAATCTCTCCACTTCAATTTATGTAGCTAGAATGTGACAACAAGTAACACAAAAATAAAATTATAGATTTATTCATCCATTTATGACAGTATCATCAGCTGAGTCCTCAAATAAAAACAGCTAGCAGAGGATCTAATGTGCAAAGGTCTAGCTCCAATCTGTGGAGGAGAGTCAGTGCCTGTAATCTGTATGTTTCTAAAGCAATTCTTTATGTCTCCATAGATGCTAAATTGTATATTACACTAATAAAAGCAAATGGAACTTATGTTGTCTTGATCCACCTCTACAGTTGCTGGTCATGACCCCAAATTAGGGACATGACTTTGATTAGAACCTGGGTCTAATTCCCAACAAGGTGCTGTTTCCACTGTGTTGTGTAGAATACAAAAGTTTGGAAAATATTTACACTTAATATTTTTACCTAACTTTTTAAGTGAGTTATTTCTGTAAACAAAGTTATTTTTAATGGTGATAATTATATAACTGATGTATCAGACTGGTGCTGAGATAGGAGGTGCTTAGTTTCCCTGGGCTAGGGTTACAGGATATACCTTTGGGTGTCAAGCCATTCCCCAAGGTTTCGGGCCCCTTCTCTGGGGCCTCCCAAGAGGAAGATTACTGTTCCTAGTCAGAGACATTTTTGGCACTAATTCCAGGAGATTGAGACCATAGGGAGCTGGTTTATGCAAATCCAGTGGCTGGGCATGCTCACTATAAAAGAGTTATATAACCCTGGTAGCTGAATGACCT
>NW_007770655.1:4783-5689 GCF_000696425.1 Galeopterus variegatus | reverse complement strand
GGGTGGGCTCTGGAAGATTGTCATGCACAAGTTTGGCGTGGAGGCTGGGGAGGCAGGTCAGATGTCTCGGGATGACCGAAGGCAGCAAACAGATTGCTCAGCAGACTCGGGGCCCTGCACACCCTGGGAAGGAGGGGTGGCCGTCTGAAGGGTGAAAGAGCCCAGACCCTTCACGGATGGGATCCAGCCAGATTTACTCTACGAAGAATACAGGACAGTTCTGGAGACTAAGTGCTGGACTAATTAAGCCCAAAGGCAGGGTTACAGCAGTGGGTGAATCCGAAAGCGTTCACAAGGACAAAGACTGGCAAACCTGGAAAAGAAAACGCCAGGTTTTGTGTAACGAGGATGTTCCCACTCACCAGCGGGGAGCTCAGCCCGGGTCACGTTTGCGGCTGATGAGCTGCTTTCTTACACCCCGTCCTCCTGCCCCTGAGTTCACCACACTCCTGTTGGAAAGGGGATCTGTTCTTGGTTGACACCTCAGGATTCGCACAGTGCAGTGTTCAGTGAATTCAGAGGGATCTCAACAGTTGGGCTGCGAGTCCCATCCAGCCTGTGCCAAGTAGCGTATTGGGAAAGGCCAGGGCTTAGGCCAACAAGCACCTGTACAGAGGCTGCACAGGGTGGCAGTCACGGCCCCGAGGGTGCAGGGCTTGGTAAGGTGGGTGCAGGCTGAGATTCCAGCCCTGCCGGCCCTCCCTGCAGGCACCTTTGTGCCCTCCACAAAGATTGCAGGGGCCGCACAGGTAATGTGCTGCCGCACGCAGGAGACGCAGAGCGCCCTGCCCTGCTTGCTCAGAGCTCACCGTCAAGGACAACCTGGGCAGACAGGAAATCCAGGTTGGTTTGCACACTTTCGCTGTACTGCCAGGTACCTGGATATGCCCTTACCATGCTCACGGT
>NW_007770655.1:2479-2948 GCF_000696425.1 Galeopterus variegatus | reverse complement strand
CACACACCTGCACACTGTGAGAGAAAGGTTGCAGGAGGCCATCGTTTTGGACCAAGCTCCTGCACTAGGCCCCAACAGATTAGACTAACAATGAAAATGGAGCCATCCTTGCTAAAGTTCCACATCCCCAAACTAAACTAAGTTATCTGACCCTCTGAGAAATCAGGAGAGACAGACCAATTTCCCAAACAAGCTGTTTCAATCTTCAATCGGCATGATAATTAAGGT
The DNA here is from genome assembly GCF_000696425.1 of Galeopterus variegatus. Classification (NCBI taxonomy): domain Eukaryota; kingdom Metazoa; phylum Chordata; class Mammalia; order Dermoptera; family Cynocephalidae; genus Galeopterus; species Galeopterus variegatus. The sequence continues at coordinate 2,720 of NW_007770655.1, read as the reverse complement.
TCCCTTTGTTTTAATTCTGNGATCTCTAAACTACATGTGCTCTAGTTTTGTCTGTTGACAACACATATACACATGCACACATACACACCAACTCAGTTACACATATGTACTCATAGGCACATGATCCCAATACACAGACACTTGTGCACATATGCACAAATGCACACGTGTACACACACACAATAGACATGTATACACATGTACACTCATGACACATTCACACGCATGCGTGCACACCACA
>NW_007770655.1:0-351 GCF_000696425.1 Galeopterus variegatus | reverse complement strand
GCAGTATGTGATGTCACCAGGATAATTTGCATACTCAGCATTATACAATGTAATCATTTTTGGGGGCTCTTTACCAATCTCTCACTAACCCCCCTTCCTCCCCATTTCCCACCTCTGGTGGCTTCAGTGATGTTTAAAATTGATGTTCCAAACATGTGACTGAAAATATGAATGGTGGGAATATCCCAAGGAGAGAACAAGGTGGGAGGGGAGTGGACCACAAGGGCAGGGGTACGTATGTGTAAAAAAGGAAAAGCAATAAGATGGGAAGAGTTATTTCTAACTATATCTGTAATTACAGAAGCAGAGACCATGGCAAACAAAAAGTCTCAGACAAAACAAAATCACTTA
>NW_007770654.1:0-5689 GCF_000696425.1 Galeopterus variegatus | reverse complement strand
TTTTTTTTTTTTTTTTTTTTTTTAATTCCTCTCATTCACTGAAGTAGGGAAATCTCAGTAAATGGTACCATGTTCAACCCTTTCCCCAAACCAGAAATCTAGGAGTCATTCTTGACTATTCTGCCATGTGCTTTCAGGGTATGTCCTTGGCCCTCCTTTTATCCTTGCTCTCTTCTATGTAATCTTACCTAGTCCCATAGGTTTAAATATCATCTCTATGCTGATAACTCCCAAATATATGCTTCTAGCCCAGAGATATTTACAGTCCTCTCTTGGTATCTGCAGGGGATTGTTTCCAGGTCCCCTGGGAATTGTTTGGATTGTTTCCAAACTCCTCGGATGCTCAAGTCCCTTATATAAAATGGTGTTGTATTTACATATAACCTATGAACATCCTACCATATACTTTAAATCATCTCTAGATTACTTCTAATACCTAATACAATGGAATACTATGTACATAGTTGTTATACTGTATTTTTAAAATTTGTGTTTGTTTATTTTTTCCTAATATTTTGATCACAGTTCCTTGAATCTGTGCATGTGGAACCTGTGGGTACAGAATGCTGACAATATTATGTTGCATACTCAATATCCACACCTGGAAATGAAAATTAACATACCCAAGGCAGAACTCCTGATTTACTGCCCTTAAATCTGTTCTTTCTTTCATGTTATTTTAAGTGTACCAACCAAACGCCTAGGAGTCATCCTCGATTCTTTCCCTTATCCCTCAATAATCTATTAACTAGTCCTGTCAACCATACCTTTAAAAGACATCTAGAATCTGACACTTCTCACCATCTTCACTGCTACCACCATAATATCTTATCTGGACTATTACAGTAACCTCTCAGCTGATCTCTCCATTTCCACTTTTACCCACTTAAAATTTATGGGTTTCTCATTCAGCAAAGTGATTTTACAACTGTTAGTCACTGAAAATAATAATATATTATTCCCCTACCCAAAACCTTCCTTTGGCTTATCCAGCACACTTAGTACAAAATCCAGACTCCTTACCCAGGCCTCTAAAGTTCTGCATAATTTGGCCTCAGCCTGCTTCTGACTACATCACCTATCTCTCTCTTGCTTACTCTACTCCGATGACATCGACCTTGTTTGTCCAAGACACATAGGTCATTTATTATATGTAATCTAGAGATGATTTAAAGTATATGGGAGGATCTGCATAGGTTATATGCAAATATGCCATTTTACATAAGGGGCTTGAGTATCCAACGAGTTTGATAGTTGTGGGGAGTCCTGGAAACAATCCCCTGCAAATATAATCCCCTCCTGAGGGAGGGCTGTAAATATGTGGCTAGAAGTATGTATTTGAGAGTTATCAGCTGATATGGCTGAAGAAGTATATATTTGATAGTTATCAGTATATAGGTGATATTTAAAGCCATGGGATAGATAAGATTACTTAGAAGAAAACTGCCTTTATGCCTTTGCATTTGCTGTTTCTTCATCTGAACACTGGCTGATTCCATTCAGATGTCATTTCGAAAAGGCTTTCTCTGATCTTCCTATTTAAAATTTCTTTGCAATCACAAGATATATTCAGATAATGATAGTTGCTATTAAAATATTAAATTGGACCATGGTATAGCAGTGAGGATCTGAGCAGCAGCAACATTAACCGCTAGAGAAGATTTGGACCGTGAGAAGAAGCCAGTCATGTGAAGCTGGGGAAAAAGTATCTGAGATGGCATAGGAAGACTCCTAAGTGGGAATGAGCCTACTTAGAATAGGAAGAGGGCTGTAACATAGGGAGCAAAGAGGGGAGTGGTATGAGTTAAGGATGGAGGGTTATGATAGGAAGGAGCCAGATCCTTTAGCACCTTTTAGGTCAGAATAAGGAATTAGATTTTATTGTAAGTGTGATGGGAAGCCATTAGCATGTTTTAAACAGGGAAATAATTGAATTCATGTTTTCAAATGTGTTTAATCTTAACATCCCTACTTAAAATCCTTTGATGCCTACTCACTGCCTTCAGTGTAAATCCAAACTCCTTAGCTAGTCTTTTGAGCTTTGACCTTGTCTTCCTTCTTCAGAAGCGTCTCTAATTACTGCATTAAGAATTAAGGAGCAACAAGATTCAGGAAGATTCTTATGAACCATTCATTCATTCAACAAGTTTATTTTTAATGTCTTCTATGTACCAGGACTAGTCCCTTCATGGCATTTGTTAGCTGTAAATGCTAGGGGTCCTGTATCTAATCAATTAGGATTGGACTTTGTGGTTGCATAATCAGGAAAACACTTCTCTTATTTTCCTTTTAGCACTGTATGAGATAATGATTGGGAAAAAATATGTACATTTTACAGTTCTATACAGACATTATAAATTGTAACATATGAAATATATAATTTTATTCTTTATAAATAACCTTATTTATATAACCTTATTCTTATTAATATAAGAATATAACCTTATTCTTATAAATAACCTTATTCTTATATATAACCTTATTCTTTATAAATAAGCTTATCTATCACACCCTAAGCTGTTTTGTTAGTAGATGTGATGGACTTCACTAATCATTCACAAGTAAACCTTCCATGAATCCTATAGGTAGAGTTAATCATTTCCTACTTTGGGTGTATATGACACTTGTTTACGATTACTTATGTGCATTCCTCCTCTCCCCCTAACAACTATTCTGAATTCCTTAGAGCGGAGGATCTTATCTTGTTTTAGTTGCCTTATGAATTCATTAAATTACTAGCATCTGTACCCATACAGATACTCTATACGATGTGAATATACTTAATATCACAGACCTGTACACTTAAAAATGGTAAATTTTATTTTATCTATGTTTTACTAAACATCTGACCCCATACATTCCTTTAGTTACTACTAACTCCAATTCTCTCCTTTTTTGGTTTTTTTAGAAAGAACGTACTATTCTCAATTACATTTCATTTGTTTTTCAACCCCTTGCAAACTGGCTTCTGCCTTTACCTCTACCTAAAACTTTAAAAATACAAAGGACATACAAAGGTTAAATCAAAATAGGTCAAAGACCTAAACATAAAAGCTAAAACTATGAAACTCTTAGAAGAGAACGTGGGGGAAAACATTATGACACTGGATTTGGCAACGATTTCTTGAATATGACACAACAAAGCACAAGCAACAAAAGAAAAAAATAGGTAAATTTCATCAACATTAAGAAGTTTTTTGCACCAAAGGACAATATCAACAGTGAAAAGGCAACTCAGCGAATGGAAGAAAATACCTGCAAATCATATATATGATAAGGAATTAATATCCAGACTATATTAAGAACTCTTATGGGCCGGCCCGGTGGCGCAGTGCTATAGTGTGCCGCTTGGGAGTGTGGTGGCACTCCCGCCGAGGGTTCGGATCCCACATACAGACCGGTTCCTGCTCACTGGCTGAGCAAGGCGCGGGAGCAACGCCGAGGGTTGCGATCCCATTGCTGGTCCCGGTCCGGTACGGGGGCGACACTGAGGGTTGCGATCCGTTGCCGGACACAGAAAAAGACAAAAAGGAAAAAAAAAAAAAAGAACTCTTACAATTCAATGACAAAAAAACCCACAACTCTATTAAAAATGGACAAAGGACTTGAGTAGACATTTTTCCAAAAAAGATATACAAATGGCCAATAAACCATGAAAAAGGTGCTCAACATTACTGATCATTAGTGAGATGCAAATCAAAATCACAGCGAGATACCATTTCTCACCATTACAGTAGCTATTATAAAAAAATGGAAAATAACAAGTGTTTGTAAGGAGGTATAGAAATTGGAACCTTATATATTGATTTGAGATGCAAATCAAAACCACAAAGAGATACCATTTCTCACCCATTGCAATAGCTACTATAAAAAACAAAAACAGAAAATAACAAGTGTTTGTGAGGATGTATAGAAATGAGATGGGAGGTGGTATAGCCACTGTGGAAAATGGTATGGGGGTTTCACAAAAAATTAAACAGAACTACCACATGAACCAGCAGTTCCACTTCTGGGCATATACCCAAAAGTATTGAAAGCAGAGACTTGAACAGGTAGCATTGCTCACAGTACCTAAAAGGTGAGAGCAACCTAAGTGTCCATTGACAAATGAATGGATAAACAAAAAGTGGTATATACGTACAATGGAATATTTTTCAGCCTTAAAAAGGAAGGAAATTCTGACACATGCTACAACACGGATGAACCTTGAAGACATTAGGCTAAGTGAAATAAGTCAGTCACAAAAGGATGAATATTATAAGATGCCACTTATATGAGGTGCTTAAAATAGTCAAATTTGTAGAGAAAGAAGGTAGAATGTTGGTTGTCTGGGCTAGGGAGAGGGAGAAATGGGTATAGAGTTAAGATGAAAAGTATAGATGGCGCAAATGGTCGCAGAATCATTTGAATGTACTTAATACCATAGACCTGTACACTTAAAAATGGTAAAAAAATAAATTTTGTTATCTATATTTTACTAAAATTTTTAAAACGCCTGTTTTAAAAAACTGATTTCATTTGATCGTGTTGACTTCCTTCCTTGAAATTCTAACCTTGGTTTCTAGACTCAGCCTCTTGTGGTTTTTCCTTCTGTTTCTGTGGTCCTCTTTCCCTTTCTCCTTTGGGGTTTTCTAACTTTAACTTAGGGTTCTTTCTTCAGCTTTGTTATTAATTAATAACAAATGCATTCATATCCCAGGCTTCTGCTACTAGCTATGCAGGTTATATATGACCTTATGCAGGTTATATAATCTCTGTTAGTGTCAGTCTCCTCAAATATAAATTAGGGTTTAATATCCCTATCTTGTTGCTTGTGAGTATTAAATAAATCACATAAACAATGCATTTGGCCTTGATAGGTACTGTATGATGGTAACTTAATCTGTATCTCTAGGCTAGCTATTTCTTGAGGTCTAGAACTAATTCCAACTGTCTTTTGGACATCCCACTTACTTGTTTCCTTGAGACCTTAATAACCTTAATATTTTTTAAATTGTTTTTTTTCCCCCTCCCCAGGCCTGTTCTTCCTCCTCTGTTAACTGTTTTGATGAATGGCCTCACAATCTACCCCGAGTGGAAGGCTAGTCTGATTTATCTGGTTTACCCCACTGAACTATTTTTTTTCACCTTTTCAACAGTAGCTACTGGTGTAATGCCTGGCACATTATAGGTGGCCAATAAATGTTTGTTGACTGCAAGAATGACTGTATGATTCCTTATCCTGTGTGGTAGAACACAGACTTTCTACTAAATTCTTATATTCTATTCTAAGGTGGTTTACAGCAAATCATGGAGCTCATGTTGAATTCATTCCGGATTCTAGGGTACAGTTCTGCTTAATTATTATATCTTCTCTTAATATTATTTTTTCTTTATTGTTTCTAAGACTAAAATACATGTATTTCTTCTTAACGTTTTCTTAACTTTTTATTGTGTGAAATTCCAAACATAACAAAAGAAAAGAAAGCAGTATATTGATTCCCCATGTACTCATCACCCAGCAATGATCAATTCATGTTCATCTTCCTCTCAATACAGATTACTTTGAAGCAAATTCCAGATATCATTTTATCCATAAATATCAGTATTTATCTCTAAAGAATAAAGACTTTTTAAATAACCACAATACAATTATCACACCTAAAAATGATTCATTAGGGGCCGGCCCGGTGGCGCACTGCTACAGTGC
>NW_007770653.1:0-5691 GCF_000696425.1 Galeopterus variegatus | reverse complement strand
AAGAAAGGAGGGAAAGACCGTAAAAGAGGACAAGACAAGTGTGAATATGATGCATTGCTGTCGAATACTATAGTGGAGAAAACGCTTCATTTCCTTGGAGGGAGACCACAATAAATGATGCAATGATTACTTCTACTAATCTAAATGTTTATGTTTCTTAAATTAATATAAATCTGTTATTCAGATGAAGTACTTATCACCTTTATAATTATTATTAACAGTAAAATGTATATGTTTAGTTTGAAACGTATGAGTACACAGACATAGATGTTGAGGTCAATTGGCTACTCCAGCCTCTGGGTAGTATTGATGCTATAGTAGCAAAAGGTGTTTTGTTTCTTTGTTTGTTTTTTGTAAATTTTCTTTAAATATTGACATTCACTAATTAGTCAATATGTAAACCATCTTCAAATCTTTGTACAGCATTGCTCACAATTGCTTTATAATAAAAATTGAGTCAACTTTCAATTCACAATTCATTAAATCATTCATAAAAACAGTAAAAATGTAAATAATTAGGCACTAGTTAGAGAAGTAAATGTCCTCTGAACAATTCTATACAGTATTATAAAGCAATCAAAAGCAACATTTTATGAAATATTTAATGCCATGAATTACATAAAGATGTAAATTTCATAAAGAAGCAAAAAAAAAATATATACCATCTGTAAAGGTATGTAAAGGTATACAGCAAGATACTAAAGTGTTTATTTTCAAATGACTTCAACTTATTCTCTTTGCTTATCCATGTGTTCAGCAATTCAGCAACAAATATTTTTAATAAACAAATTAATTTTTTATTGTGAATTGAAAATTATTTCAAATATTATTTTTGATCACTTCAAAATTATTAATATCAAAATAACTAAAATACTGCACATCAAGAATTTCTATAATATTTAACACTCTGAGAAAAAAATTTCTTTCTGCATTTGCTATGGACTGAATTGTGTCTCTCCCAAAATTCATATGTGAAGCCTTAACCTCCAATGTGGATGATATTTGGAGGTGGGGACTTTGGGAGGTAATCTGGTTTAGATGAGGTCATGAGGGTGGAGCCTGACTAATGGGATTATTGTCCTTATAGGAAAAGGAAGAGACCAGAGCTCTCTCTCCCCCAACCAAATGAGGATACAGAAAGAAGGTGGCCATCTACATGCCAGAAAGAAAGCTTTCACCAGAAAACAAATCTGCTGACACCTTAATCTAGGACTTCCAAACCTCCAAACTGTAAGAAACAAATGTCTGTTGTTTAAGCCACCCAGTGTATGGTATTTTGTAATATCAACTGGAGCTAAGACAGCATTTGTTAGAAATTCATAATATTTTTAAAGTGAAAATGTGCTTTGAAGAAGCCCTATGGCAACAAGGCCCTTTGAAATGTTCTGCAGACTTTTAAAAAAAAATAATTTGTAGAAATGATTTTCAGAGCATATAAGTTATAAGACACACTCTTTTTCCTTTGCTAAAAAGAAATCAAGGGCCGGCCCGGTGGCGCACTGCTACAGCGCTCCCGCCGAGGGTTCGGATCCCACATACAGACCGGCCGCTCACTGGCTGAGCGAGGTGCGGGAGCAACACTGAGGGTTGCCATCCTGTTGCCGGTCCCGGTCCGGTACGGGCATGACACTGAGGGTTGCGATCCGTTGCCGGTCACGAAAAAAGACAAAAAGGAAAAAAAAATAAATAAATAAAAAGAAATCAATACTGATAGAGGGCATGGATAAGAGTAATCTTCCCAAATAACTTTAGATTCTGAAATGAAATTACATAAAACAACTGATGCAGAAGAATGTAAAACCATTCACAAAACATCATCCCATCTGATACCTAGAGCAGTTTTTTTTTCAAAAATTTTCTGGTGTATGACTTCCTTCCTATACAGGAAAAAAAAAAAAAATTTATGATTGTTTTCAATGTAAACATAGTTGATAAAAAATTTAAATAAGAAATGCAATTACTGTGTTTCATTTTGAGTAAGTAGATAGTAATATATTTTAGTAATGCCTAAGCAAGAAAAGGTCATTTGAAGGCTATGACTTTATGGCAATTATTTGTCTATGAGAGTATACTAGATTAAAGATAAATGCACTGTATAAATGGCCATTGAGAAGAGTAATGGTACATAGTGTTGTTTGCTATCACTGTGATTGACATTCAGCTAACAATATAAAATACCATAAATTGTCTTTTTGATCATATTATAGGTATTTATAAGATTCTCATACTCCTTTGTCATTCTTGCTCAAGGCACATTAGAATTAGATTAGAAAATCCAGTTGGATACTTTTGGATTTGAAATGTATCATAAGAAAATTCTAGAGACTTGGAGAATTAATTTAGGACATCACAGAGCTATATAAAATCTATTGAGATAAATTATATATTAAAAAATAAAATTGAAAATTGTGTTTTCTATTTGATATTCTAATAGAATAGATTCATCTTTTTTATATTATGTAATATAAAAGTATTCATTTGCATTGTGATGTAAAAAATCAAATCAATATTATAATAGATATAAAATACTTTATAAGAAAATTTCAGAGGAATCAAAAAAAGTATTATGACATTTAATGCAAGAGAGTGTAATCAGATGGACAAATAAATGGTCAGTTAAAAATTATACCTTTTCTACATATATCCTAGTAATTATAAGTATATAAAAAAAGAAATTCACATTAATAAAAACAACTACAACAAAACTATCAAGTGCCTTAAAAGAATGCTACAAAAATTTTAAATAATGCTACAAAAATGTCCAAGGTATTTACTAGGATACACAAAAAATGTAAAAGAACATAAAAGAAACTATGAATAAGTTAGAGAGAGGTCATGTCTTTTAGCTCAGAAGACAATATTGTATAAATATCAGTACTCAATATTTGTTTGTGAATTCACTATAGCCTAATCAAAATAGTGACAATATTATTCCAAGACCTTGGCAAGTCAATTTAAAAATTCATATGGAAAAGCAAGTATGCAAAAAAAATAACCAGACAAAATTTGTTAATGGATTTTACTCTGCTTATCTGAGTAGAAAAATGGATATTTTAATTTTTGATGATAACTATATATATTTCATTCTTTTATACATGAATCACTTCTTTGGAAAAAGTAGTATCGAGGGAAATATTTAATTTTTCTTTTAACTAACTTTCACAGTACTTTATATTTTCAGTAACTATGCATTATATGTAAATGATACTGACATCAGTGGTAAATTATACAAATAGGTAATATGTCATTATAATGTAAATTAACTGATTATATAAGAGAAGTTATATAAATATATATATATATATATATATATAAAGTATATATATATATACACACATATAAAGCACCACACACAAATATAATTATATTTGGACATATTTATTAAATAAGATATTAACATGAAAATTAAGTTTATGTGTATGTGTATACCTAAACCAAATTAAAATAAGACTGCTACATATAAATGATTATTTTTTTTATATCAGCCTTTTCATTTTAAAAGGTGATATTTTCTCTCATTTTAGTTACTTGAATTTGGCTTCATAAAGTTTTATGTTGAATCTCACAAATGTGATACTTCATAGATTTATTTATACAATTTAAACTAATATTCACTTATGACAATGGCTTTGATATTTTTATTTTCTAGTTTCTAAAAACAGTGACTGCCTAGATTCCTTTAACAACCAAAAGAAGCTTACTGGATATCTTACCTGCATATCTTCTGAGTATATTTTAACTGAACAAGAGAGTTGCTTTTCTGTCTACCATGGTCTCTTGCTCAGTCTCTGACTTTATTCCCATCAATTTAAACTTTCGTATTGGCATAAGATCAATTACCTTGAAATACTTCTATATCTAAATGTCCTTTTGAGAGCAGAGAATAGCAGCCTTTCTCCTTTTGAATGTATATACAGATTTGCACCTGTTCTACAAAATAATCATCTGTATAAATATAATGTTAATATTCTTGGAAAATATAAACTAGAAATTAGAATTGGACAAATGCCACCAAAAAATTAGAACAAAGACACCAGGACGACCCCACCACCGTGTCCTGTCTCTGGACCTGAGTTGCCCTTTTCACATAGGGTTTCTCACTGTTTACCACTGCAATTATCAGGCTATCTTTAGACACTCAGTTTTAACAGAGTTGCAAACAACTTTTCCCGCCTACCCTGCAGAAAGACTAGCAAAGTTATAATATTCAAACATATGTAATAAGGCATCTGAAGGAAACTTGACTTCAAAGCTTCTTGAACCTTCAATGAAGAAAGGCTGGACAGGAAGCAGCAGAGCACAGTATAGCTCACTCTGAGTAGACTGGTTATATCTAATAAATAGTATAATTTAAAACAAATCAAACCAGACCAGGAAAAAGTCAACAGATGATAAAATTATTTTCTGACTAATTGTTCTAACTTTCATTGCGTTAACTGTCATTAAAACTACTGTTAGTTTTCTTACAAGTTATATAATATCCTATATTATGAAAAACCAATTAACTCAATGGGATTCTTCTCTGGTCTCCCTTGCAGTCATCAAATTTAAGCAATTGGATTGGGTGTACTTCACTACAACCTAGTTAGCAAACAAAACAGAGGATGCCTAATTAAATTTGAATTTCAGATACACAATACATAATTTATTAATATAATTTGTAAGTATAATAATTACAAGTATGTAACACTGCTGTTATAACCAACCACCAATATTTGGGATATACTTATATTAGAAAATTATCCTATGGTTATCTGAAATTAAATATGTGAGGTGAGAGGTTAATTAGTTTGACTGGAGGAATCACTTCACAGTGTGTACATTTATCAAAACATTATGTGGTACTCCTTAAATATATACAATGTTTAGTTGTCAATCATACCTCAGTAAAAAAATAATAAAATAATAAAATATATATATTAATTGGATGTCCTGTTTTTATTTGCTAAATCTGGCAATCCTACCACTAATGCAGCTACTACTTCTAATACTACTACTGGTTAACACTTATTGCTAGCTTAACATAAGCCATATATTCTTAAATATTTTATATGAATTATCATAATCTTCCCTAAAACCCTACGAGGTAGATTTTATTATTATGTCCATTTTACCAAAGAGAAAACTAAAGCAAAGAGAAGTTAAGTAACTTGGTACAGGCCCACCTACCAAGTAAGTGGCGTGGCTGGTTTCAAAACCAGTAATTTTAAATTCAGAGCCCACATTATTATAATCTAAGGCTTACTGCTTGTAAGAGTTGTGTTTTTTTTTCCCTACTTCAAGTTTACAGTAAGAAATTCCATCCTATAAAAGATGCTTCATCAAGTGTGATTAAATTCAGTATTATTAAAGAGATTCTGTGGGCCAGGAGATTTTAGCTGGTTGCCAACATAGGGAAGAGACTTGATAGAGGAATGAAAGAGGATTCAGTAGCTTGGGTGATTTACAGCACAAAGAAAGAGTTGTCTCATTTCCATTAAAAGAGGAAAGCCTATTTTTGAAAAGTTTTGGATCACACGTTCTTTCTTGACCTATGCAAATTTCTAACTCACAAAAGCAAGTATATGTTACCTCTGTTATAACCAACCAGGCTTTTCAATCAAGAGCATTGGCAGGTTACCAAGGTAGAAAGTACTAATATGACACATAGATTTAATTTTTTTTTTTTTTTTTTTTTTTTTTTTTTTTTTT
>NW_007770652.1:0-5691 GCF_000696425.1 Galeopterus variegatus | reverse complement strand
AGAGAGGGGGAGAGGAAGAAAAAAAGGAAGAGGAAGGAAAAGAATGTCAAACATGCTAATATTCCCACAATTATAGGCAAACAAAGAAAAAAATGTAGCATAAAAATAGGAAGGGTGACTTTTCAAACAAAAAAAATCAGCAAAAGTCAAATAATATCAATATTTCTATTCTTAAAGTTCTAAGCCTAATTAAGATATAAGTAATGTGCAATTATAGATGGTTCAAATACCAAGTATATATACATAGATATATTTCTCCATTATACATCATCATCTTTGTAATTAGAATGTGTGGAAAATGCAATGATCAGGTTGATTTTGTTAAGTGTTTCAACATTTCTCAATAACTAAATTTATCATTCCCATTTTCGGCTTTGCTAGGGAGGTTATTAAATGTCTCATTTAATAGAATTTGTAGGCTGGAAACTATCCGTTCTGCAGCAAGTTGCCTAGTCTGACATGACACTGAACAGATGCACGGTCAGGGTTGAATTATTAACTGTACAGAGCACGTGTGCTTTCCTGGGCCCTACCACATCCCAGATCTGGCAAAGCATGACCTCTGGGAGCATGGCAATGTTTAATGCATCTCAGTGGGTACTATAGGCAGTGTTACACTCATTCCTTGTGCATAAAGTATTAAGTTATGATGAATTCTAACAAAGAACAGAAAAAATTATCAGCACTTCCTCTGAGTGACTCAAGTTCATGATTTGTTCATGTGAATGTTTCTCCAGGTATAAACTTAGAAATAATAACTGTGAGCCTCCTTAGGGTGTCCTTAAAGACTTGAAGATGAAGATACTAAACAATTAGCAAGAGTTTCTATCACTTTCTGGTTTTATAGAATTTCTTAGTTAGTTGCCTGATTAGGAATAACAGTAATAATCACTGAATTTCTTTGACCTACATCCATTTGAAACTACAGGTTACAAATCTGTGTCAGGCTGTGAAGACTTTGCCATCTGTTCTAATCACTCATGAAAAAAAATTTTTAAATGTAATTATAAGGTTGCTACCTTAATGAATAGTTCGATCTGAAAGAAAAACAGAATCTTCATTTGTGAAATCTTCTAACAGAATAGGATTTGAAATGTGATACCAATTTTGTAACTTTTGCAATTTCCTTACATTTGCATAAGCCTTTATCTGTGAATCAGGTTTTGATTTAGTAGGCAGCAGAAAAACTAGCCTTTAGAACATTAAAAAAAAAGAAAACAAACAATAACCACAGCAAACAATTCCCACTGTATACTACAGCATCTTCTCAGGCTGCTGCAACTGTTGACCTGATCAAGCTTGGAACACAGCAACCCAACCCCGAAGAAGTCCCTCGGCTGCTGCTCTATGGAGGCTGATTCAAACTCTATGACAGGAAAGGGAGTCTCTGAAGAGGATGCCTCTGGGAATAAAAGGAAATCTCTTTCCCCACAGAAGCCTTTTCTTCTTTAGTTTCTCCACAGGGAACTCTCCTAGGAGTAGTAATCTACGTGGTAGTCACTGCCAGGAACTCAGTATTGAAATGGATTCTGAAGTCCCATCTCAGCTTGAAGGGAAAGAGCACTATAATTATCCCTTTCTTCCTTGGTCATGAAATGCCAAGAATTTGCCAGATTTAAGTTTTGCCCTTTCTGTCATTTCTGATCTTTTTCCCAAATAGCTTTTCTGTCCTTTGATGACTTAACCATCAGAAGTGACACATTCTCATCTTAGCTGCTAAAATCACTTATGAAAGAAGTTTATCGCTCCGTTGATCCTTACTCTTGGAGTTTACTTTGGGGTTCACACAGAAAAAAAGAAAGCCTTCCCATTAATTGCTATGAGCTTAAAAAGTGGGGCAAACTGTAGTAATATCTTTTAATTAGGAAAAATGTCATAACAGGCAAGGAACTCTTCAACTGTTTGAAGAAAAGAGAGCCGGGAAATATGCTTGATATTCACTAACTTATCTCAATTAATCCTCATAATAATTTTTCAAAGAAGGTATTGTGCTCATTTTACAGTCGAAGAAACAGATGCTTTGAGATGTTAAATAAATTCTTTAAGGTCTCAAAGCTAAAATATGAGCCTCTGCCTATCAGTCTCCAAATGCAGATGGCTGAGTGAGTTACATTCAAGATTCAGAAAACATTTTTGGCAATCCTATAGCACATGGGAGCTGGTTTGCACTAGTACTAGTTGCAGTAGTAGGAGTTTAGTAATGCTCCTTTTACTTCTCCTGATATGCTAAACGCTTGCTCCTGAGGTCTTTTCACATTACTCTTTTCACTCTTCACCTGGCTAATCTACTAGCCATTTATGACTAGCTTAAACAGCCCTTTTTCCAGAAAGTCATTCCCAAATTTCCAAGAATATGTTCCTGTAGAACCCAAATATCTCTGTCACCACTTTGATAATACCTTTGTATTCTTCACCAAACTATAAACTTCTTGAAGGCAGGTCTGTGTCTTCTTGGCCCCTCTATCTTCCATGTCTTGTACCATACCTTGTCCTTTTTGGGCACTCAGTATTTGTTGAAGATAATGAAAAAGCAGGTAAGGAAGTGTTTTAATCTCAGTATCTCACTGTGCAAAATTGGTTCCACTTTTGCCAGCCTTAATAATAAAGTGGTTAATTATTCCTGAAGACTGAAATGGAGGCTGTTGTTTAGGTCATAACTTAATGAGTGCCCCAAGCCTCTGTTTTAGTACAGTTGGCCCTCCATATCCGTGGGTTCTGCATCCGTGAATTCAACCAACTGCAGATTTAAAATGTTTGGGAAAAAAATTTCCATGAAGTTTCAAAAGCAAAAGTTGAATTTTCTGAGCACTGAGTACTGTGTTGAATTCATGCAAATGAAGTGATGTGTCAGCATTGTATTCGTTACTATAAGTAATCTAGAGAAGACCGAAAGTATACAGGAGGATGTACTTAGGTTATCTGTAAAAACTACACTATTTTATATGACATTTTGGTATCCAAGGGAGTCCTGGAACCAATCCCCCACAGATGCTGAGGGATGACTGTATATAAGGCCTTTGGGGGTCCTGCAGTTATTTAAAAGAAGGTAAGTATTGGTCAAACTCACAGAACCCTAGGAGAATTAATTGGTACCATGAACCCAAAACACTGTGGGAACTAAGTATCTCTATTATCTGCCTAACTCTGAAATGATCCTTTGTAAATAAAAAAAGAGGAAAGATCTCTTCTTCTAGTCCCATATTTCTATTTTCTCTAGTTCCAGCTCTCACCCAATACAATATCCAAGCCACCTTCTTATTACAAGGGGTTGGAAGAAAGAGATGTAATCAGTATAATAAGACTGCAAATTCACTCACCATAACTTCCACTATTGAGCAAACTATCATGCATATTGTTTCTAACTGACATAATCTCCCTCATAATCCCCTAGGTACAGGGGAATAGTCTAATCCCATTTAATATATCATCCAATCTAATAAATAAAGAAATCTTTTGTTAGATATCATGTCTTTTGGGTAAAAACGATCAGTATTATTTTTTCTACTCCTGCCCTTCCTCTTATTTACACACACCACTCACTCTACATTGACATATGGGTCACAGTAGTTGTAGAATGAATGACCTCATCCTCCTGGTCAACTCCAGACCCTTGCAGGCCCCACTGTGCAATGGTTGGTCTGGCATACTTATTTGACATGGTTGACCTGGTCCATCTGGGGGCATTCTGCTGGTATCCACTGCTGGTATTTGCAGCTGTAAATTTGTGGACTTTTCTTCCTTGACTTGGCCAGGGCCTGGTGGAATATCACTGCTGACTCATTGCATTAACCAAGTCTCTAGTTTCTATAAACTTGATGCTTTAACCTCTGCCATATATGCATATGCTAGTCACACCTTGTTCTGGACATCTTGATAATATTCCTGAGTCACCTTGCCTCAGTCTCCTGCTTCCCTCATTAACCCTCCCTACCTAGAGAGGAGGAATTCTCCTGGGGGGGTTGGAGGGTGGATTTAAATCAATCCAGAGTCCATACTCCCAACCACCTCCTTTATCAGGCTCTCACACTCTGAGTCACTGTACACCTGCCTTAATCATTCCAGGGCCAAGTACCAGACAACTAGAGGTGCTTCTTTGCCCCAGAGCTGAAATCATTAGAACTAGCCAATCCTAAGCTTGTTTACACTTCCTTGCCTGTTCCTTCCCACAGAAACCACAATGAAGGCTTTAAGCCATAGTTCCTCTCTCTCCCTCAGCCTCCTAATCAACCCTGGTGATTTCCACCCATGGCATGGCATGCTCCTTCCTCCTGAGAACTGTAACAAACTATCTTTTCAATGACAATTGTCTCCTGATCAGTTGGCCTTATTATTCCTCATAAGTTCTATTAATATACTACCTTTTAAAGCCCTCCACTACCTTTCTCTTGGCTTTCAGTGGCTATAACCCATTCTAAGTCTGTAATACATCTTCCATACAGTCCCCAGGTTTGGGTATTTCACTCTCAGCTTCTGTTCTGAGGTCAACTCAACCCTGCAAGGGTGTAGAGTTGCCCAAGTCAGGCTTTCTGCCTCCCGACTCAATGTCTGTGCTGCACAGGAATTGAGGGAGGTTCAGGAATCAAACTAGATACTGTGTCTGGTTTGGGGGGGGGGGGTATGAATATTCATGAGATACAAAGCTGATTGTCACCCCTTGTGCCCATGATGTGAGGGCCAGATTCCTACTGGCAGCGTACCTATTACCACAAATTGCATTTCTACCCCATGTCCCCCACCCAATTATCCCCAATGTCCCTCTCCCTCCCCCTTTCCTCCCCACTCCACTTTGTAGCCCGAGGAATGTTCTTCTCTCCCTCTGCAAGTCCAATGCATCACTGTGGTCTTTCTTTCCTTCCTTCTTTCTCTCTGAGCTCCCACTTATGAGTAACTATATGTGGTATTCATCTCTCTGTGCTTTTCTTATTTCACTAAACATAAGTTTCTCCAGGTTCACCCATGTGGTTGCAAATGGGAGTATTTCATTCTTTTTTATGGCAAAGTAGTATTCCATGGTGTATATACACCACAGTTTCCTTATCCATTCATCCGTTGATGGACATTCATGTTGGTTCTATGTCTTGGCTATTGTAAACAGAGTTGCGATGAACATGGGAGTGCCGGTATCCCTTTAACATGATGATTTCCATTCCTCTGGGTATATCCAAAAGTGGGATTGCTGGATTGTATGGAAGATACTATGTCTGACCACACCATGCTGTTGGGCTGCCATGAGTTAGTACTGAGAACCATTCATGGTCCCAAATAAGAAGGTGAGCACATTGCCTCTAACTTCAGTATTCCCCAATCTTTTAAAAACATTGTCTGTGCTCTGGATCAAAGCCTGGAGCAGAGAGATGTCTTCCTTGTCTTGTTTTCTTTCTATGTCTCTTTTTCACCATCCCTGGGGTCCAGGAGGGGGATGTCTTTCCTATTCTCTCTTCCATCACTGTCCTAAATAACTCTACATTGAAGTTCACCCAGTCTGGTTCTTGATATGTTAAAGAGGGAGATCAACATAAAAAAGCTTAAATATATCTCCCCTCACCACGCTATCTAGCTTTTTTGTGTATTATACCATTCCCTCCTGCCAGGATAGGGTAAGTTTCACGGCTTAGACTAAAAATAGGACGGAGCAAGAAGATAATTTAAGTAAGAAATTTAATCATTTTAATATTTGCAAAAATATTATCC
>NW_007770651.1:0-5691 GCF_000696425.1 Galeopterus variegatus | reverse complement strand
TCATCAAGGGAAGCATGAGTGGAAGGGGAGGAAGTAGGTATAGCAAATGCAGATATTTCTTAACATGGAAAAAATCTGTATTTGAGAAGACAGCAAGATAAGGCAAGAACTGTTTAGATTGTGGGAGATTTGTATATCTATAGGCTGGGGGATGAACATGGTAGAACAGGTTGTTTGGATGTTTGCCAAATGTAGCAGATCATGTACTAACCTATTACCTATAATCCTCACCACAGCCCTATGAGATAAGTACTAACACACCTCTTATCACAGGGCACAATGAGCCACAATGACATAGGCAGCTTGCTCAAGGTCACATGGCTAGCAAAGGTGGAGCCAAGATTCGAATGCAGGTGGTCTGACTCCAGAGCCGGTGCTCTTAACTCCGATGCTATGCACCCTCAGAGGAGGGCCCGCATCTTACCCTGTGACAGGACAGAAGAGAAGCCAGACATGGGAGAGCACAAGCAAAGACAACAGCTGAGCTGCAGCACTGAGTGTTGCAGCAATGAGTAATAGAAGACAAGGCCAGAAGAGGAGGAAGGGGCAAGAGCGGAATTGCTGAGAGAAGCACATTAAAGACTGTGGGATATATTTTATAAGTAAACAAGAGAGCTACTATTAAACAAAGGTTTGGCACAAAGTAGCTTGTCTGTGGACAGGTTTATAGGCAGGAAAACTGGTTTGAAGACTACTGTATAGGACACGTGTGTCCAAAAGGAGCTGATCTAAGAAAGTTTGTAATGAGAATGGAAAAGCAGTAACAACTACAAAGATACCATAAAGAAAAGAGAAATGAAGATATGTATTTTCAGCTTGAAAGCCTGTTACATAATAGTACAGGAAAAAGACAAGAGTCAAGTATTGGGAATATGAGGAGTTATTATTTGTTTTACTTTTTTGCATTTTTCAAAATTTCCTACAATTCTCACTGTAGAAAAATGTATCATTCTTTCAGTCAAAACAAGGTAACATTATTTTTAAACGATAATGAAGACTTGACAGCTATAATAATGGTGATGAGGAAGCAAGAAAAAAAATTGAAGAAAAGTCTTAAGCAGAATCAGCAGAATTTGATGACACCTTGGATTTGAGGGATTAAGAGAAGGAAAAGTCAAGGGTAATGCTAAGTTATGTGGTGTCTTAGTCCTTTTGGGCTTCTATGACAGAATACCACAAATTGGGTGGATTATAAACAACAAATATTTATTTCTCAAAGTTCTGGAGGCTGGAAAGTCAAAGATCAAGGCTCTGGCAGATTTGGTGTCTGGAGAAGACCCTCTTTCTCATAGATGGTGTCTTCTTGCTGTATCCTCACAGGGTGGAAGGGGCCAGGCAGTTCTCTGGGGCCTCTTTTATAAAGCAATTAATCTGATTCATGAGAGCTCTTCTTTCATCACCTAATCACTGCTAAAAGGCCCCAGTTCTTAATACCATATTGGTGATGAGGTTTCAATTTATGAATTTGGGGAGGTCACAAAAATTAGGAACCTAGCAGGTGTTGACACCATTTAATAAGATCCAGAACATGAAAGGAGGAATAAATCCTGGATAATGGAAAAGAATAAGTTCACATTTATACATGTTGAGCTTGAAAAAAATCTAAGGATTAATGTATCGATTGCATATATTCAGGTAGTTGGGGTGCAGACGGAAGGTCAGATTTGGGAGTAACAGGCCTTAAAAGAGGGGTTAAAATAATGGGAGTTGATGAGATCACAGTAGATGATCCAAAGACAGGAAAATGGAGGACACCCATGTTTAAAAATGTGGCAAACCCGAGGACTTGTCAGCTGTCACCGTGGAGCGCTTCAAGCCTCAGATCAATGCGGAGGAAAGTGAAATTCGTTATTCTACATGGAAGAAAGCTGTGATGAAGTCAATGGGTTGGGTTACAACTCATACTCCGGAAATTGGTATCCTATAAGTAATACCAACTCATGGATTCCCAAGATGTGAACTTTTTACGTAAGGAGAAAATCCAGCAATTCTGTCTCTTAATGTGGTGACACTACTCATAGACACTGATTTTATTTATAAGCCACTTGCTGCATGACCCTCCAAATAGACCTGTGGCTTGAAATAAAGAAAATGCAGCAGAAAGAATGCTGTAAAAAAAAATAAAATAAATAAATAAAAATAAAAATAAAAATGTGGCAAAAAAGAGGAGGAAACAGAAAATCACCATTAAAACACCACACTAAAAATTGCTATAGGTAAGAACCACCAATAAATGCCTAAATTTATGGGCAAAATCTTAAGGAGAAACAAGGTATTTATTCAACTTCAAAGCATCTCCCCAAAATATTAATTACAAAGGGGATAATTGTAACTTTAGAGAGAAAACACCTGGCAGACACCCCCTTAACTGACTGATTACTGGTAACCAATATTAAGACATATGGCCATCACGTGCCCCCTGAAATGACACACTGAGAAGGACACAGCATTGCTTCTGTGAAGTTCTTGCCAAAAATGCATAACATTGATCCAATAATCAGACAAGCCCAAATTGAGAGACATTCTACAAAATAAGTGACCAGTATTCACCAAAACTGTCAAAGGCATAAAAGATGAGGAAAGACTAAAGAACAGCGTGCAGGAGAAGGAGACACGACAAATAAATGCAACGTGTGATTCGGAGACCTAGAAAGGACACCAGTGGGAAAACTAACAAATGCCAAATAAGCCTGTAGTGTAATTACTGCCTTGCACCAAAGTTAACTTAGTTTTATTCATCGTACCATGGTTGTGTGAGATGCTCCATTGTGGGAAGGTGGGTGAAGGATATACAGGAAGTTATCAGCTTTGTGATACTTCTGTAAGTCCAAATTAATTTCAAAATAAAATGTTAAAGAAATAAAGCAGATAGCTTGGGGGGAAAAATTTGAAATGAATCGCTCACATGTTATACCAATATGACTTCCATTAAAGTATACTTTTTAATGAAAACATAAAAATACTATAAGAAAATGAGGAAAAATGGCTTTATAATCTCAGTGTACAGAGGGTCTAAGAGGCGTAAAAATCAAGCCATAAATAAAAAGACTAATACATTTGATTATATAATTTTTTTTTGTAAATCTACATGGCAAAAAACATATTAAAGTCACTAGATAAAGGGAAATTTGGAAAAAAATATTTTCAGTGATTATCACAAGGGGCCAGTAGCTGTAAAAAAAAAAAAAAACAACCCTGCAAGTCAATAAAAAAGACCCTGGTAGAAAAATGGTCAAAAGCTATGCGAAGACAATACATAAAAAAAGAAATACAAATGCCTTTTAAACACATGAAGAGATGAAAATTAAAACTAAAATGAGATAACATTCTTAACAGGTTGGCAAATGGAAAAACGTCTGATAACACACCAACTTGTTGAGGGTGTTTAGAAACAGCCATTTTCATACGTTACTGGTGGGAGTGGAAACTGGAACCACCTCTATGGAGAGGAATTTTGCAATAGCTCTTTAAAAATTTAATGCTTATTTCTCTGTATTTAACAATATTACTTCTAGGAATTTATCCTAAAGATATTCTCCTATATGAGTGGAAAAATATATATACAAGGATATTGAACACACAATTGTTTGTAATAATAAAGAATGGGATACACCTAAAAGCCCATTAATAAAAGACTGGTTAAATAAAATATGGTACATTTGTGTAAAGGAATACTATGAAGTCGGTAAAAAGAACGCAGTAGTTCTAGATGTACTGGTATGATAAGGTCTCCAAGAGTTTGTTAAGTGCACAAAGCAAGGTACAGACCTGTGATCACAGTAAGTTACCTTCCAGGCAAATTATATCCTTAACACACAATGATATCTCTGCAAGGATACTCAAAAAAACTAGTAAGCTAGTTGTCTCTGGGGTATTTTAGGGACAGTATGTTTTATAGCTATTCAAAAATTAATTTTTAAAAATTCAACATAGCAGGGAGAGGCATAGAGGAAGCCAGTGAATTAGAGAAAGAAAGTAAAAAATGCCACATCTGGGGACAGGAAAATTGCCATGAGAGATTGGTGATCCAGAAGTCGTGGTAGGACACGGATTCCCTAACCACGGAGTGGAGTGTGGGTTTATTCCTGAGAAGTGAACTCTGACAGGCACTTGTTAAAAGCCCTCCTGCTGCAGCTCTGGAGACAGGCAAAGTCCACAAAGGGTTGGGGAGGGGCCAAGACATGCGTGAGAACCGAGGAAAAAGAGGGACTCGTTTCTAATAGGGCAGGTCTGATGAGAAAATGAACTCCTTTATATCCAAAAGATGCCATATCTATATAGTTCTTATCCTAATGCTTAAAAGAAATGCTCTGGCCCTCTCACACCTACAGTCACAAAAATGTTAAAAGAAGGAAAAATCAGTCAGTCAATCAATCAATACTCGGAATTTACATTACATCATTCTCCTGGGAGTTCAAAGGCCTTAAATGTTACACTTTCATTTATCTTCACAATATTTACATACCTACGGTAGGATATAAATGGTATAAAATTGGGGAAAATGAGGCCAAGTCTCAAGATGAATCACTCGCAGAAATAGGCCTGCAATTCAGCCTTCCTTATTAAGCATCATGGTTTTTTTTTAACATTATTAAGGCCATTTTGGAAGCAAAAATTGAGAGTGTCGCCTTTAATACATACCCTTAAGTGTATGTGAGTGCATGTGTGTGTATATTTACATACATGCATATGCAGAAACACATACAATCATACATGCACATACACACACCTACTCATACACATATAATCTGGGCGCATAGCCAGCTCAATCAACATGCCTAAACCACACCTAGGCATAATAATCAGTATATAATAATAAAACATTGAAATGACCACAAGACTATTATAAAGAAACTCACACATGTCATTATAATTCAGAATTTTTAGTCTGAGATCAAATGAGAAAGAACAAACTTAAAAAACAATTACAACTCAAATACACTCATCACTGCACCCACTAAAAGCATTTAAGACTCAAACATCATCATATTGGAAGGGGAAATGAAAAGCTAATAACAAGCACTGGCGTTTACATAAAATTAGTATGTAAAGTGAGATATGAGCCTAATGATGAATATGAAGCAATGGTTTGCATTTTAACCGACTAAGCAAAAACATAATTGACAAAGAGGCAAATCTAAATGAATTTCCAGCTATTTAAACCCGAAGTGCAGCTGCATGCTAATTGTCAGTGTTATGAATTAGGAAAAAAATCTGTTTAAACTGAAAATTCAAAAAATAAATGCAGCCAATATGTGAACTCATACACTGTACTGAAGTTACCACTCAATCAGAAAAAAAGGTATTTTTTTCAAAGGTTTTTTTTTTTTGCTGGCTGATATGGAGATCTGAACCCTTGACCTTGGTATTACAAGGCTGTACTCTAACCAAAAGTCATTTTTAAACATCAGAATATTCAATCTTCAGTACTTCATATTGATTGGGGAAAAAGGTATTTGAGGGCAAATGAAAATATTAAAGTTTCTGGGAGCAGCGCCTTTCATTCTTGGAATTAAGTCAAGATTAAAAATATTCATTTTCAAGAAGCTAATACAGTAATATTTCATTTAAATGCTACTTACAGCAATGGAAATAACTTATGGTTTGTAGTTAACTTTACACTAAAATCTCCACCCTTTTGCTATGTCAAAAAATAATCCACTGTATTAAGATGAGCACAAGAGTTATCTT
>NW_007770650.1:4540-5691 GCF_000696425.1 Galeopterus variegatus | reverse complement strand
AATAAACCTATGAAAATGCTTTTAGAACTAGTATGTAACATGAGGGCAAATGGCTTGATTCTAATAGCATTTCTTCCATTCTTAAAAAAAAAATACTGGTACCCATAACAGAAAAATAATTTTTTTCTAGAAGACATTATCATACAGAAGGATGGTATGTAACTTAACGATGTAAAACTAGCTTACTTAAGAGAATCTACCAATTGGATTCATTTGTTCTGGTATAATAAAGATCCACCCCCTTATAATTGAAATTTATTTAACCCTCCTTACATTTTTGTGAGAGCCCTGTTTAATACTTTCAAAGTTTCTGAAAGGTAAGTTCTTTCCAATGTAGCCAAATCATACAAATGCTGCGTATTTAATACAGGCTTTTAAAAGCTCATATATCACTTGGTACAGTGGGTGATTTATAAAAAACAAAACAAAAACCCTATATGGAAGGAGATGTGCAAGCGGGAGAACGATAAGCAAATAGAGAAGAGAATAACACAAGAGAAAACTCAATTTAGTGTAGTGGTTGTTGAGCACCTAAACCCATAGTAGAAGTACATCTATGAGAAAACAGGCCAAAGTTCTCTTAAGATGCAGTTAAATTGTTTCCATACTCAAAATAGGGACATGGAAGAGAGGAAAACAAAAACATTTATGTTCTTCCTTTTTACCCCCAAATCTCTCATTACCTTCTGCATTTCTATTATAACTGCAAGTAATTTCTTTAGAATCAAGCTTGCAGAAGCAAACTGGAGTTCCATACCCTCACACTCCCCACCATCCGAAGTCCTCTAATATAAGAAGACAATATTTGTATTCCAATTTTTCAAAGCATTTCCTTCTTAAATCCTGATGACAACTCTGCAGGCATTATTGAAAGTCAGAGGGTGAGATTTAAGGGACTTGTCCACCACATACATTTGGACTGAGTAGATCACAGAGCTCACAGCTCTTTCCACCACAGTAGAGCATCTTTTATATATAAGGCACATTTGCCTTTTAGAACCTCCAAGTACCTAAACTTCTAGTTCGTCAAAAATAAAATAATTGAACCTTATAAAACCTACCAAAATAAATTACAATGGCTTAAAGATTACTGTAAAAAATGACATTTTAGAGAAGGAGAAGAAAATGTATTTAAATATTTATGTAACCTT
>NW_007770650.1:1874-2925 GCF_000696425.1 Galeopterus variegatus | reverse complement strand
TTTTTGGTGAAATATTTGAGATCTACTCTTTTAGCAGTTTTAAAGTATATGATGCATTACTATTTATTATAGATCATTAAAGCTTAGTCTTCCTGTCTAACTGAAATTTTATACCCTTTGATCAATAGCTTTTTTTTTCTCAGCCTCTGGCAACCACCATTCTACTGTCTACTTCTATAAATTCAACTTTTTTAGATTCCACATGTAAATGAGATCATGCAGTATTTGTCTTTCTATAATTGGCTAATTTAAGTTAGCATAATGTCTTCCAGGTTGATCCATGTTGTTGCAAATGACAGAATTTTTCCTCTTTTTAAAGCAGAATAGTATTCCATTATGGGTACCACATTTTCTTCACCCATTCATCTGATGATGGACACATAGATTGCTTCCATATCTTAGCTATTGTGAATAATGCTACAATGAACATGGAGTATAGGTATCTCTTTGGCAAACTGATTTCAATTCCTTTGAATACATACCCAAGTGTATGTATTCAAGTGAGATTGTTGAATCATACGGCAATTCTTTTTTTAGTTTTCTGAAAAGCCTCTATGCTGTTTTCCATAATGGTTATATTAATCTACATTCTCATCAATAGTGTACAAGGGCTCTCTTTGTTCCCTCGCCAACACTTGCTATCTTTTGTCTTTTTGATAATGGCCATTCTAACAGGTGTAAGATTATATCTCATTGTAGTGTTAATTTCTATTTGCCTGATGGTTGGAAAGCTTTTCCTCTAACGTCAGTAACCAGACAAGGATACCCACTCTGACCACTTCTATTCAACATAGTACTGGAAGATCTAGCCAGAGAATTAGACAAGAAAAAGAAGAAAGAGGCATCTGAATTGAAAAGAAAGAAGTGAAATTGTCTCCGTTTGCTGATGTTGTGATCTTATACAGAGAAAACCCTAAAGACTCAATCACAAAAAACCTGCTAGAACTGATAAACAAATTCATTAAAGTGGCAGGATACAACATCAACATGCAAAATTCAGTAATGTTTCTTTACACAAACAACAAACTATCTAAAAAAAATTAAAAACTCA
>NW_007770650.1:0-238 GCF_000696425.1 Galeopterus variegatus | reverse complement strand
TCGATGGCAAGAAAACTAATAACCCAACCAAAAAACAGGCAAAAGACCTAAATAGACACACCTCAAAAGAAGACATACAAATGGCCAACAGATATATGAAAAAATGCTGATAATATTGTTTTTGGCATGGATAGAGTTTATGATACATTGATAAGTCGGTGAAAAGAAATAGGCCTCAATATGGTATACACTTTATTGAATAGTTTGGGGAAAAACATAAATGCCTATATACAAAAAA
>NW_007770649.1:3475-5691 GCF_000696425.1 Galeopterus variegatus | reverse complement strand
CCTGGGTTGTGTGTAAACTCAGGTCTGAGCCTAAGTCTTTTCAGAAACTGCACCCCCTATAATTCTATACTCCTGACCAGTCTCCACTGAATGGTCCTGTGCTGACTGGGGGGCAGATCACATGTCCATGCTGTGCCCCAATGTTCCCCTGGTGGGCCCGTCTCCCCCACCTCCCACAGTCCAAGCACTTCCCATAGGACAGGCCATGTGCCGGTCCCTTTTGGTGACTCACTGGCCTCTTTTTTCAGTTGCCTGTGGCCCCTTGCTCCTATTTGGGTCCATGGGAACCAGCTCTTGCTCCATATGCTCACCAGGGCCAGCTTTGAAATGGCCTGGGCTCGAAATGGTCGGAGTGCTTCTTTCTTTCTCTCATCGTGTTTTCTCCTGCCTTCATGAACTCCATACATGTTTCTTCCTCTTCCCCTGATCTCTAGCAGCCCCACCTTGACAGTTCATTGCTTTTTAATAGTTGTAAATTGGTTGATTGTGGGAAGGTGTGATGCTGGGTACTGTCTAGTCCACCATGTTGATTGAAAGTCCCTTAGATTTTTATATATTTTTATTTTCTCTATTACGAAGCTTAAAAATGAAACATTAACTTACAAATAGCAGGGAAGAAAGATATACCAAACAGTTACAAAATGCAATGGAGAAAGACATTGGGAAAAAAATTGGCTGGAAATTGAAGTGGGAAGGATCAAAAGCAGAAAGATTCAGTCTTCAGAAAGTACAATCAGAGGACTGCCAAATTTCACCAATATCTCAATGCGGCTTGTACATTGATGGATACTGCTAATAATACATCAGTGGAAATGTCTATGGCAATGCTGGATGTTTTTATCAGTGTGAGAGAGAATGTGTAAAACAAGGACAATACTCATAGGATTGTTGTAAAAATTAAGTGAGATGAATGAGACAGTATATGGTGAAAGCAATTAGTACATCCTCAAAAATATCCAGTCATCAACCATAATTCTGTAGGTAAAGGGCACTCATTGAAGGTTTTCAAGCAGATATGAGGTTGAGGTATAAGTCCTCAAGGCAATTCTCTGTTGTAAATAATAAATTCAAAAAGATATGAATTGGATGCACAAATGTCAATTAAGAATGAAACTGCATTAATTGCTAGAATTTTCTTTCATTTTAGGGCCTGGTAATGATGGTGAAATGGAACATAATAGAAAGTTTTCTTATTTTCTATGAAAAGAAAGACACATTTGTGAAACATCTGCAAGTCTTCAACAATGTCTGAATAAAGTGTTTAGGGTTCCAAATGTGAATTATCACAGATTTTTATAGATGGACTTTCATCTAGACTCACATACTTGCCAAGTAGTTACAGAACACATATTGAACAAACTCTGCTGACAGGAATAAGCTCTTAAAATAGATCATTCTACTTTCAGGCCAATATAACTATTTAAATGCAATCTCCTTGTTATAGTGACCTGAAAATCTCATATCTGTCTGATGTCCCTACTACTCGTCTCTGAATCTATGCAATCTGGCCCTGTTTCCACACATAAAGTCCTTCAGATAACCAGCCCCTCCACCCTAAATTTTTTTATAAAATCTCTCAGCCCATTTATTAATTTGTAAGTTGAGATTTTTAATCTTCTTACAATCTCTTGATGAGTTCCGCTTTGTAATCTCTTTCTAAAGAGTAGAGCTCAATCTACGGCCTCTGTACCTGAAAAGTGTTCACAGTTGCGTGTACTGCAGAGAAGCTAAACACTCAGGTACATACAATGCTGTAACAGAAATGTGTGCAAAGTGCTAGAGATAGAGTATCAACTCAATCTGCCCAGAGAAAAATGACTTCTGTGAAGAAAGAAGGCTCCACAATGGGGTAAGATTTGAACTTGAATGGTTAGAAATTTCTGAGTTAGAAGAGAATGACATCAGTGTACAGAGTTTGAAGATAAAGCACAGTACGCTAGAAAAAAACTATGAATCCATGGGGGATAAATGAGATTTTAGAATTCATGAAGAATAATATTGAAAAACAAAGTTGGAAAAGAAGATGAGAGCAGACTTGTACAATATGCTAATACTTGGCAAAATAGCGTGTAATATTTGTTATTGCTCTTAAGATCACTAAAATTACTAATTTATTTTGTTTATACTTGCTTCTGCTGTCAAGCTATGTTTAACCAATGTGAGCATTTAATTCATTGGATCCAACATACAAGTTATCAATTAAGCATATTACAATT
>NW_007770649.1:2082-3358 GCF_000696425.1 Galeopterus variegatus | reverse complement strand
CAAAGTTGGAAAAGAAGATGAGAGCAGACTTGTACAATATGCTAATACTTGGCAAAATAGCATGTAATATTTGTTATTGCTCTTAAGATCACTAAAATTACTAATTTATTTTGTTTATACTTGCTTCTGCTGTCAAGCTATGTTTAACCCAAACTGAATGTGAGCATTTAATTCATTGGATCCAACATACAAGTTATCAATTAAGCATATTACAATTTTTTCACACATGATTCAGTCATATATTTTTCTTACCTCTCCAGTTTCCCATACTACTCAATTTTGTTTATCCTATTGTAATATATAGTACAGTGGCTAGAACACAGCATTAGGAATTCTAGCTATTATATCACACAATGCATACAAAAATTAAATCAAAATTGATAATAGATGTAAATGTAAATTTTAAAACTATTAAACTTCTAAAAGATGATATAGAAAAGAAATCTTTGGGACATTGGGTTAAGCAATGGTTTCTTATATACAACACCAAAATCATGATCCTTAAGGAAAAATAAGTAATAAGCTGGAAATCATAAATAAAAAGAAATTTTGCTTTTGAAAAAGTGCACATACAAGCCACAGATTGGTAGAAAATAATTATAAATTATTTATCTGATAAAGAACTTGTATCCAGAACATCTAAAGAGTTTTTGAAACACAGTATTTTAAAAAAGCACACAACCTAAAAAAAATGGGCAAATGTTTTTTACTTTTTGATAGTTTTTAGAGTTAAAACATAATTTATTATATATATTTGTGGGGTACAGATTTCAATATCAATACCTTCGTATAATATGTGGTGATCAAATCAAGATAATTAGTATACTCATGTTTATAAAATATAACCAATCTTTGTGACTCTTAACCAATTTCTCAGTAACCCCCTCCCACCTCTAATAACCACTAATAACTACTCTAATAAGTTCTGTTCTCTTATTTTTGTAAGTTCAACAATTTATTGTGATTGTTCTTTTTTCTTTCCTTCTTTCTTTCAGCTCCAACTTATGAGTGAGGAATGTAATGCATCTCTTTCTGTGCCTGGCTTATTTCACTCAATATAATTTTCTCTACGTTCATCCACGTTGCTGCAAATGGCATAATTTCATTCTTTTTAATGCTGAGTAGTATTCCATTGAATATATATACCACATTTTCGTTACCCAGTCATCTGTTGATGGACATTTAGGTTGTTTCCAATTCTACTGTAAATACAGCTTTGATAAACATGGAGTGCAGGCATCCCTTCAACATAATGATTTCCATTCCTTCAGGTATG
>NW_007770649.1:0-503 GCF_000696425.1 Galeopterus variegatus | reverse complement strand
ATTTGCATTTCCCTGATGCTCAGAGATTTTGAGCATTTTTTCATGTGCCTATTGGCCATTTATATATCTTCCTTAGAGAAATGCCCATACAGCTCCTTTGCCCATTTTTTAACTGGGTAACTCGTTTTCTTACTGTTAAGCTGTTTGAGTCCCTTGCATATCCGGATATTAATGCCTTGCTGTTTGAGTCCTTTGCATATCCGGATATTGATGCCTAGTGGATGCATAGTTTGCAAACATTTTCTCACATTCTGAAGGTTGTCTTTTCACTCTGTCGATTGTTTCCTCTGCTATGCAGAAGCTTTGTAGTTTGATAAAATCCCATTTGCTTATTTCTCTTTTGTTGCCTGTGCTTTTGGGGTCTTATTCATAAAGTCTTTGCCTAGTCCTACATCCTGAAGTGTTTCTCCTATGTTTTCTTTTAGGAATTATATAGTTTCAAGTCTTACATTTAAGTCTCAAATCCATTTTGAGTTGATTTTGGTATATGGCAAGAGGTACAG
>NW_007770648.1:0-5692 GCF_000696425.1 Galeopterus variegatus | reverse complement strand
GTTGCTGGTCCCGGTCCGGTACGGGCGCGACACTGAGGGTTGCGGTCCATTGCTGGACACACAAAAAAATAAATAAATAAATAAAAATAAAATAAAGCTGGTAACTTTCATGTATTTCAAGCCCTTACATTTTCTGGACAAAAATGGAAGGTGCTGTTGCTGGGAAATCTCCAGGGCATTCTCGTCTTGATGTGCTCACTGAGACAATTTCTAAGTCTGGCCATCCTCCTCTTTTTTTGCTTCAAAGGTGATCAACACACCGGGTCTTCCCAAGCAAAGTAAGTGTTTAGAGATTATTTTTTAATTTGGGTCGAGATTGACTAATATGACTTAGAACATACAAGCATCATTCATCAAAATGTTCGAGTGATAGAAGTAAAGGATGAGCANAATCCAGAATTCCTTATATGGTTTCTAAAGTGTCCAGTTTTCACCAAAAGATAAAAAAAGATGCAAAGAAATGGAAAAGTACGACTCTTACTCAGGAAAAAAGTGGCCAGTAGGAAGTGTCACTGATGGAAGGTGTTGGGCTCTGCAGGCTCCAGAGCAGCTCCTGCAGATAATTTCAGAACTGAAGGAAACCACAGACTTTTAAAGGAAAGTGTGACGACAGTGACAGTCTCAACAAAGAGGTGGAAATTATCTGACACAGACCAGGAAAGGAGATTCTGCAGTTGAAAAGTACATTGACTGAAATGAGTTCATTAGGGGAGCTCAACAGCACATGAGAGATAATGGGAGAAAGAATCAACACGTTTTAATATGGGTGAAAAATTGGAGGCAACCCACATGTTCAGCCACAGGACTGTCTGAACAGAGTGTGGTGTGTCCAGCCTGTGCACGGGAATACTGTACAGCGTAGCAGCTTGATTGCTTACAAGTTTGTAAAACCTGGTGATTACAAAAGTTACCTTAACTTGAAAATAATTGCTATTTTCTCCGTTTGAATCCCAGAGAGATCACGCTGAAATTGGGCTTTGTGGTTCAAAACCAGATACCTGGCAACCTAGTCTCCAGGGGAGGGAAATGCCAGCGGAAGGCAGCAGGAGTGGAGGTGTGCTCGGGGTGGCCAAGGCATGCACAGGGGACCTGTCCTGGACTCTGGAAGACGGGGAGACAGAGGACAGCAAGTTCCAGGACCCCAGAACAGGCCTGAGCCACCTCTGATGAGCTTGGCTTGCTCCCTGCCCACTGTCCCCTTCCTATCATAGTGGATGAAGCTGATAGCCGGAGTGGATGGTCTCAGGGCGTGTGGGGTCTGAGGAGTAGCAGCAGCGTGGCCTTATTCAGCACTACTGGAAAGGGGCTTGGCGGGCCCTGCTGCCTGCTATGACCTCCTCTGCCCTCCCACTGGGCCATGAGGCCTGTGACCAAGCCTTGTTCTGCCCGGGGCCTGCTTCGCCAGCTGGCAGAGCAGGCCCTCAGAGGCTGGATTGAGAAGAAGCGAGATAGCCATATTCTTGCTGAGCAGAGTCGGGAACCAGGTCCCATAAGAATGGTGTTTGGCCAAAGAAGGCAAGAACAAAGGCCTGGTGGTAACTGTGAGGCGTTTTCCCTGAGCGTTGCTTTCACGGTCTCCCTGACTCCATCAGTGCAGGGCCGGGGTCTTCTGTGTGCAGGCTCAGACCCGTGGGCAGCGACTGTGAGCTCAGGCCTGGGGGAGTTTGCTATAAACATGCAGCAGAGAGTGGTTTTACTTTATACCAAATTCATTCACTTTGTTATGCATTTATTTGTTAACCAGAATGAGGTAAGAAAATAATACCTAAACATTTTTTTCTAACGTGCAGAACAGATTTAAAATAAAGCTGGTATGGGGCCGGCCCGGTGGTGCACTGCTACAGTGCGCCGCTTGGGAGTGCGGCGGCGCTCCCTCCGAGGGTTCGGATCCCACATACAGACCGGTTCCCGCTCACTGGCTGAGCGAGGGGCGGGCGCGGCACCGAGGGTTGCGATCCCGTTGCTGGTCCCGGTCCGGTACGGGCGCGACACTGAGGGTTGCGGTCCATTGCTGGACACACAAAAAAATAAATAAATAAATAAAAATAAAATAAAGCTGGTAACTTTCATGTATTTCAAGCCCTTACATTTTCTGGACAAAAATGGAAGGTGCTGTTGCTGGGAAATCTCCAGGGCATTCTCGTCTTGATGTGCTCACTGAGACAATTTCTAAGTCTGGCCATCCTCCTCTGTTTTTGCTTCAAAGGTGATCAACACACGGGGTCTTCCCAAGCAAAGTAAGTGTTTAGAGATTATTTTTTAATTTGGGTCGAGATTGAGTAATATAACTTAGAACATACATGCATCATTCATCAAAATGTTTGATTGATAGAAGTAAAGGATGAGCAATGTAAAAACACTTTAAAGACAGAAGAAAGACCCACTTACACAGCATCTGGTAGCTCTCGCTGCCGCTGGCTTTGTAGTGAGTGCAACGTCACTGCACAGGCTTGAGTCTGGTCCCTGCAGAGTGAGTCGGTGAGTTAGGAAGGTCAATGCTGCGGGCTGCATGAGCGACCTCTGACCCTTCATGTTCTTGCCGAGTGTGGACCCCCTTCATCCCCAGGGCCTGCTGCATCTGCTTCGACCTGCTGTCCACGTGCGCATCAGTCCTACTATTGGTATGTCATGCAGATCGTACCTGTTACTCAAAGGCGTTGTTGTTAAAATCCCTGTGTCTTACTCTCACATTTTGGGTGTGCCTCGGCTGAGCTCTCCCGAGGGAGGCATCTGGTTCTCTAAGTCCTGGCCCTGTTGGAG
This sequence comes from Galeopterus variegatus, assembly GCF_000696425.1. Classification (NCBI taxonomy): domain Eukaryota; kingdom Metazoa; phylum Chordata; class Mammalia; order Dermoptera; family Cynocephalidae; genus Galeopterus; species Galeopterus variegatus. Next base: position 2,932 of record NW_007770648.1, on the reverse strand, counting down.
GGGGCTCCCATTACAACATGAGTACATATGGTTCACTCGAGGGGTGCTGGGATGCTGCCAGCCCTCCAGGAAGCCCCCAGCACCATAAGCATTCGTCAGGGTAGATGGCACCACATCAGAGTGGGAAAGCCCATGGCTACTTCCCACTCCCAAAGCTGAGACGAGATAGGACTGCAAGCATCTACGGGCTACCTTCTCCCAGTGGGGGGATTTCTGGTGTGAGTCTGGACACCAGGCTGAGTTGGAGCAGCCAGGTTGGGAAGGGCCCATGGGCTGGGGAAGCTGGGCAGTGGTGGGTTGGTTGCCCTAACCATGGGCAGTGACATGGGCAGTGACTTCCAGAGGAGGACTCTGCCAAGGCCCATCATGTCCTGGGATGAGACCAGGCATTCGTCGGAGGCACAGCCTCACAGACTGGGTTTGGGCACGGTCTGACTGCCCTTTCCATGGGTAAGGGGCCCACTTTATCACCTGATGAAGGAGAGAAGTCAAGGGATGAGCTCAGGGCAGGAAGGCAAGGTGCCTCTCCCCCAAAGTGGGAGAGGAGCCGGCGTCCCTGGCGCCATCGCCTAAACGTGACTGGGAAGAAGTTGTTCACCATCCACATGGAGCAGCTGCCTGCCATGCAACAGTAACCAACACACTCTTGAGTGCATGTCACTGGCAACGTTCTGAGAGGCACCTTCCATTTAAACAGCCTTCTGGCAGGCTGTGCAAGTGCCCACGCAGACGCGCATACTCTGTATGTACACGCACACCCAGACCCCTGGCCACCTGGTCCACACACACCAGGCCCAGTGTGTTAGGTCCAGAGTTCCCTGAATGTAGCTCCCTGCACACGTGTGCATTCTCCCTTCCTCTTACACACACACATGCATGCGCTCCCTCCAGACATGCACATACTCTGCCCTCGTAGATTCCAACAGTCATTTGCAGGCCGCTGTGACTGTTCATACACAGGACTAACGAGGAGGACCCAGGGGTCTTTGCCAACAGGAACATCAGGCTTAAGGAGTGTGGTGCCCCTTCAGCCTGCAGTGATCATTGGACTCTAAAGGGACTGTGCAGCAGACAGTGCTGTCCAGTGAGTGGGTGCTGACACAGTGCTGGCCTTGGCACACCAGGCAGGGCCAGTGCCACTGGCATGTGCTTTACACGCGAGAGCATCACAGGTCACCACCGGGGCCCCTAGTGTCACACGCATTCTGTAGCAAAAGTGATTACTATTTATTAATTTTTTTTTTTTTGTGACCGGTAAGGGGATCGTAACCCTTGGCTTGGTGTTGCCCGCACCGCGCTCAGCCAGTGAGCGCACTGGCCAGTCCTATATAGGATCCGAACCCACGGCCGCAGCACTCCCAGTGCCGCTGAGCTCCCAGCACCACACTCACCCGAGTGAGCCAAAGGGCTGGCCCAAAAGTGACTACTATTTAAATGCACCTACATCTGGCAGCAACATCGCAAAGTTTGAATTAGTGGTTTCTTAGCGCTCACTTCTTCCAGGAAGAGCACAGTGCTCGAGTCAACAGGGACACTTGGGTTGGCTGCAGACGGTTCTGGGAGTCAGCTGTGTGGGGTTATTGTGGCCCACTAGCAACCTGAGGGGAGTGGACACTGACCGTGTGGGTGGAAAGATGAAGATGTGTGACATGGACAGCAGGGTCTGAGGGAGAGGACACCAGTGAGATGCTGGCTGGGGCCTGCCCTGCTGTCCAGAGGACGTGGTCCTGTGCCCCTGTGGGGATTCTAGCCAGCAGCAGCAGGTCCTCCAGCCAAGCAGGGGATGAATCTGTTTTGTTTTTTGATAGAATCATGACAAATCTTAGGTATAAACACACACACACACACACACACACACACACACACACACCACACCACACCACACCACACCACACCCACACACAGCAGTGTTGTCACTTCAAGAGCAGCTTAGAGACAGGGCCCCGTGAGCACGGAGAGCAGCACAGCACGTGGGCTTCCCAGGAGCACGGCGCCTCGTCCCAACGCCTGCTGGGCGGGGGCGTAGCCCAGTCTCGGGGGGCGGTGAGCGCACATCCACACCAGCGCTCGCTGTCATCAGGGTTTCAGTGTTAGCCGTCCTGTGCGTGTGCGGACGCATCATGTCGGCCATTTGCTGTTCGCACGCCTCCTCTGTGAAGTGTCTGTCTGCATCTTGTCCATTCTTTATTTTCATATGCTGTTGTCTTATCGAGTTGTGAGAGTTCTTAGTATATTCTGGATACTGGACCCTCGTCAGACGTGTTCACCCGACGTACAGATCCTGAACATTTCTCTTAGCATGTGGCTCGTCCTCATTTTCTTGTCGATGTCATTCAGAGAGCTGACATTTTCAGTTCTGATGAAATCCAGCTTATCAATATCTCCTTTTTAGCTTGTGAATTTGTGTCCTAATTTGGAAAATTTTGCCTACCTCCACGTTGCAAACATTTGCTTCTCCGTTTGTTCCTAGACGTTTTAATAGTCCTAGCTGTTAACGTCTGTTGTTCATTTTCAGGCAAATATATTTGTGGTGTGAGGTGAGGGTCAAGTATAATTTTCTTCTCCATATGGATATCTTTTCAGCACTGTTTGCTGAAAAGATTATCATCTTGTCATTGAATTGTCTTAGCACTTTTGTTGAACATATATTTGCCAGTTTCTCGACTGTCTGTTCCTCAGACCCAGGTGGCTGTGCTGTTCTGATCACTGTAGCTTCATAACAAGTTTTGACCAACTTGTGGAAGTGCTCCAGCTTTCTTCTTTTGCAGAAGTATTTTGGCTATTTTTTCCGATTCTCTATAAATATAGAAGCAATTTGTCAGTTTCTACAATAACATCTGAGATTTTGAAATTGCATTGATTGTATAGATCAATCACAAGACTGTTGATATCTTAACAACTGACTTAGGTGTTCTTTAATCACTCCCAGATT
>NW_007770647.1:0-5692 GCF_000696425.1 Galeopterus variegatus | reverse complement strand
GGGAACAGTAAGAGAGAAGCTGGAGGGTGGGTGGGGTGGGCCTGGCACCTGGGGCTGGGGGTTATTTGTGAGGGAAGAGAGTCCTGGGGGGTTGCTAAGCAAAGGCAACGTTTCTGCAGGACAGACTGAACCGCAGTAGGCTGGAAACCCACAGTGTGGCAATTAATTCAGGTGGGGCTGGGAGGGATAAAGACAGGGAAAGGAGATATTCCTAAAAGTCAGGTGAGAGAAAAGAATAGATGGAATTTCTTTCCACCGGCATCATGACATTTCATCTACGTGAGGTGGGTCTCCTCAAACTTCAATGGCAGAGAAAAGAAGCCAAGGAGAGAAGAGACTCAGGACCTGTCCCTTCCATTCCAAAATGCCAGATGTGGGAAATCATGGTCCGGCACCACAGGGGCCAACTTCAGATTAAACACCATGACTCCAGCTTCCTCTTATTGAAAGGGGTTAATCTGATGGCAACAGTATGCCAAGGGTGTGGGTGCCTGAGCAGAGTAGGGAGATGGAGCCTGAGGTTTGGGCTGGTCCTGACCCTCAGCACCACAGGGGAGTCCCTTTGGGAGAGAGTCAGGTTCATCCCAGGCTGGGAGAACATCTCTGGTACTGTGGGGCAATGTCGCTAAGCTGCAGTGGTCCACAGAGCCCCTGAATCCCAGTCAGAAGTTTTACAGCAGGTCAGGTGCCAAGGGCTGCTCCTGCCCCCAAGCAATTAGTTGTGACCCTCTAAGAGCCAGTGGGAACTGTCCCCCTGCCCGTGCCCAGCCAGGTGACCATATTCAAGAGAAAAGCATGGCACAGGGATTGCATAATGCATATGTGTGTCCTTCTCTTAAACAGCTCCTTCCTCCTTGCCAAGCCATGCCACCCACAGGCAGAGAGGTTAAAGGGACCCAGGCCTCCCTGGCCCAGCCCAGACCACAGTGTGACCTGAGAAGAGCCCACAAGCATGAAGGAAGGGGCAGAGCCTCTGGAGAGCACTGAAGCTACGGGAGACTGCTCTGGACCCCCTTTCTCCTCTCTGCCTCCTCTCTGACAGACAGTACAGACCTGCGCTGTCCAATGTGGCAGCCACTAGCCACATGCAACTATTTAAATTTAAATTTAATAAAATTAAAAGTTCAGTTCCTCAGCTAAGATAGCCACATTTCAAGGCTTGGTAGCCACACGTGGCTAGTGGGTACCATACTGGATAGCACAAACCTAGAACATGTCCGTCACCTCTCTCTGCCTTAGTTTTCTTACTGGTAATGTGCTTCGGCAGTGCCTAGCACGTGGTAAATAAGCCACAAATATCACCTGTGAGCATCACCACCCATCTCTACCACTCACCAGGGCCCAGTTCAAGTGCTTCCTCCTACAGGAAGCCTCCAGCCTTCAACTGCGCAGTCATCTGTCCATTCAACAAACATTTATTGAGCATCTACTAAATGGCAGGCACTGCATTAGGTGATGAAACAGCAAAGTCCAATAATGTGTGCTTCCTGTCCTCAAAGAGCCAAGTCAAGTGGGGACAATGACAAGAATGTGGACAATTACGAGCCTGAGCGACAAGTGCTGGGGCTGGGGCTTGAGTGTCACAGGGCTTCCTCAGACTAATCCCTGTGGCCTTTTGACTATGATCTCTGAGGGTTCAGTCACAAAGTCAGGCCACACGATCCTGTCCTCGATTACAAACTGTCATCTCCTAGTCTCAGATTGCTCATTCACGTGGCTGGTCTCCCCAAGTGGGCCGAGAGTTCCTCCATGAATCCCAATTATCTGTCCTTATCACACACACACACACACACACACACACTTCAAGGTCCACTTTCTATGCAGCAGAGGAGAGATCATCGCCCCGCACGCGGGCCCTGGCCAGAGGGACTGAAGAGGTATGTAAGACCGATGTGATGTAGGAAGGAAACAGAATAAACCCAGCACACGACAACAGCAGTGGCTGTGCTTTTGAGGACTTGCCCACTTAAGCCTGCTAAGCTCGGGTCTCCTCTGACTCACCAGCATCTTTTCCAGCCCTTACTCTGATCTCTGGGTCTGTCTAGAAGGGCACCATTTCTGTGCAGAGTTATGTAGGTGGGAATTCTGTCTGCCCTCAGAGGAAAGGACTGTGACATGCCATGAGACCCCCTCCTCCGATGGCAATCCCTGAGCTCCCAGCCAGGGCCCGCCGGGGGCAGCTGGGTGGTGAGGGGAGCAGAGGGGCACAGGTGGGGAGGCCTAGGGCGGCACAAGTTGCCCAGAGGTGGAGTCAGACCACAGCTCTGAGCCCTGTTTGTTTTGCTGAAGCTCCTAGTCCTGCTGCCTTTATTTCCAGGGATAAACAGGCAGGGTGTGTCTGGGGGTGGAAAACGGAAAGAAAGGCCCCTCTATTCAGGTCCACCCCACCCCATGCCAGATGGAAGCTTTCGTCTGGCATCAGAGCACCCTCTTCTCTCCCCACCCCAGCAACTCGGCTCCTCACTCCAGACACACACACCGTGGAGCACCCACACACCACCCACCTCCACCCTAGCCAGGGGCGGCACCGAGGCGCCGAGCTCTGGTCCGGCTGCCAGATTCACCTCGAATCTAACAGAAAAGAGCAGAAGCCGAAAGTTCAGAGCATGCGATAAAAAGAGCTACCTCTGCTGCGCGAGACGCTGCCAAATTTTACTGACCCCATGTTACAAACGAGTCTCAGCGAAATCAAGGTCCCTCTGAACGCGAAGTCCCAGATCGCCGTCCAGCCCCCTCCCTCTGCTTCTCCCGGTCCCCACCCGCACCCCCTGAACGTCTTCTGCAGACCACAGGGTTCGCGCACATCCTGCTTTCATTGAATTCAATCCTTTCAGCGGGCCAGGGGGTGAAGCATTATTTATTACCATTTTAAATGAAGAAACGGAGACTCGGAAGTATCATGTTACTGCCCCCTAAGTCACACAGTTGAGAAGTGGCAGAAGCTGCACGCTGGGGCTCGCGAGCGACACAGCGACTCGCCGCCGCCCGCCCCGGGGCCGGAGCTCCCGGAACAATGGGGACGGATTAGGGCCGGCCGGGAGGGCCCCACCCGTCGCGCCGGCCTCTGGTCCCGCTCCCAGGAGCTGCGCAGGACCCGTGGAACCTTCCGGAGCTCGGCGCCCGCCCCCACGCCCACCTGCGCGCCCGGTCCGCGCTGCGGCTCCCTCCTCCGAGCGCCCTCCGGCCCCTGAGGCCTCGAATGCTTGGTCCCCCGGCGGGCGGTGACAGCCACCGTTCGCGCAGATCCTCTGGCCTGCCACCTCCGCGCGTCCTTCCCTCGGGATGGCGCCCCACCCACCTACCCTTTCCTCGACTCCCCACCTGTTTGGTTCTAAAGACTAGATCCAAGATCTAGATCTAAAATCCCTGCCCAGCAGGAAGTACTTCTTGACGTCTAGCCTTACTCCCTCATGCTGCAGGTGGACCGAACAGCGTTCTCTGCCTTCCGTTGTAGTGTACCGGTTTGTGGCTCTGATGTCAGACTGTCAGAGTTTGTATCTTGGCCCTGACACTTACTAGTTGTTTGCTTTGGGGCAAGTTATTTTACTCTTTGTGCCTCACTTTCTGCATCTGTAATCTGTTAGATATTCCCTCCTAAAGGACTTCTTGTGAGGTTTAAATTGGAGACCCATGTGTGTAAGGGTATCAGCTATGCCCACAGGGTGGCATAAATGTCAGCATTCCTCCCTCGGCTGCATTCAGCCCCCAGAGCCCCCATCGTGAAGAAGCAGCACAGTAAGTTTAGGAAAGAGATGGGTTGGGGAGGCTGGGGGTAGGGAAGGGTGTTCTGGGTCAGCCCTGCCCTTAGGAGGCACCAGCTGCTGCTTCTCTCTGGTGCCTCCAAGTGAGTGTCATGTGCCTCGCCCTGATCTTGTCATCCTTTGATCTTCTGATCTCTGGCCAGGGTCTCCCAGCCAAAGGCATTCCTGTCTCCTTGGCCTTTTCCAAGGAAAGGCAAAGGGCTGGGCTCCTTCCCCTTACCCTGAGCTGGTCCCTCCCTCCCCTGTGTTGTGTGTGTAACCAAGACTACCACACAGGCCCTGGGACAAGGTAATAGCTAGGTCCCCTCTGAGGTGGTAGTGTCTGGGAAAGGGTTGGACACTGGGGCTACCACTGGGCATGGTGCCCTAGGCTGGACCGGACCCTGTTGGAAAGGTGCCTTCGGCCCAGGTTCCTCGTTCTCAGTGCCCTTGTGTGCAGAGCCCTAGCTAAGCACTGGAGGAGGTGTGTGTGCCCCTGTGTGTAAAAGAGAAAAAGATACATTCCCTGCCTTCAGGAAACCTCAGTCCCAGGCCAGATTCAGAACCACAAACACCACTGGAAAGAGCCTTGAACATTAGTGCTGCAGTAATCTTAAGTGCCTGAGGGTCAGAAGACAGTCAGGGAGGACTCCCTGGAGAAGCTTGGCCTGATGTAGAAGCTTGACATGATTAGCCATCATGAAGTGGCCTGAGAGCTTTGCAAAGGGGGGAAATGAGCTGGGGGTGTTTGGGATAGCAGTGAGGGATGGTGTAGTGGGCTGAATCATGGCCCTTTGAAAAAAGATATGTCTACCTTCTAGTCCCTGGAACCTGTGAATATGGCCTTACTTGGAAAAAGGGTCTTTGCAGGTGTAATGAAGTGAAAGATCTTGACATGAGGAGATCATCCTGGATTAGCCGATAGGCTCTAAATCCAATGACAAGTTCCCTTGTAAGAGACACACAGAGGTCACACATAGAGAAGATGAGATGAAGACAGGGACAGGGATTGGAGTGATGTGGCCACAAGCCAACGAAACCAGCAACCACCAGAAGCTAGAAGAGGCATGCAGCGGATCCTCCCCTAGAACCACTGTAGGGAATACAGCCCTGCCCACGCCGGGCTTCTGGCCTCCAGAACTGCGAGAGAATGAACGTCTGTTGTTTAAAGCCACCCAGTCGGTGCTTCGTCCTACAGGAAACATACAGGTAAGCAGGGAGCAGCCAAAGGGTCTCAATGTGCCCCTCTTCCCACTGTGGGCGCCTCCTGCCCCCTCCCTCTGCTCATCCTCCATCACTGGCCACCTCCTGGTGTCTCAGACCAAGCCAATGACCCATTCCACACTTCTCCACCTAGGAAGCTCATTCCCACCCCCTGAGATGCCTCCTGGATCTACCATGACCCAGCAATTCCATTCCTGGGTATTTAACCAGTGGAAATGCACCATATGCTCACCAAACAACTCGCCAAAACTGCTCGTAGCAGCACTACTCGTAATACTCCCAAACTGGTGCGTGTGCAATGCCCAGCAACAGTCGGATGGATAGATGGTGGTGTGTTCACCCACGGTGAGCACTGTGCGGCGATAAGAACAGATTATGACCACAGCAACAAGGTGAATGAATCCTCAGACACGGTGAGGGAAAGGAGCTAGCCAGGCATGAAATGATGCTCCACTCAAAACACAGGCAAAACATACTTACATTGTTAGAAATCATGACAGTGGTTATCCTGTGGGGATGGGTTGTGACCAGAGAAGGTATAGGGGTAGAAGACTTCTAGAAAGCTGGTGGTATTCTGTTTGTTGGTCTGGGCACTGGTTACACAAGTGTATTTGCTTGTGAAAATTTATCAAGCTATATACACTTACGATATGCACTCTTTGCCCCTATGTATATTATACTTTTTTTCTTTTTTAAAGATGACTGGTAAGGGGATCTTAACCCTTGAC
>NW_007770646.1:0-5692 GCF_000696425.1 Galeopterus variegatus | reverse complement strand
TGAAGAGGTGATTGGATTGTAGGACCACACCACAGTGAATGGATTAATAATGGAGGTCGGGGCATGGTTCTGAGGGCTTTTAAAGGAGAGGATGTGACCGTCTCTGTCTCTGCTCTGCTATTTTCTGCCATGTGAGACCCCTGCATTGCCATAAAGCCACCACCAAAGACCTTCGTCAGATGCGTTCTTTGGACTTTGGACTTCTCAACCAATGAAACTGTAAGCAATAAATTTTGTTTACTTACAGATTACCCAGTTCCAGGTATTTTGTTATAAGCAACAGAAATGGACTAATACACCCATCAAAGTAGCCACCGATTTCTCCAGTTTATTCATTTTTAATGTCCTTGTAATTCGTCACTCCTCCCCATTCCCTGAATGTGGACGTCCTTGTCCAGCCTCCTCTCCCTGAGACCTGCTCACACCTTTCCCCTTCCAGGACGCCTCCCACACACCTTGGCCTGAGATGACCTCTGGCTTCTGCATTCCAGGTTATTTATTATCAGCAACTCTCTTTGGGCACAAAGGAACACCTCAATTATTAATGCTTTGGTGATGAAACTTACTTTCTCTGTGTCAATGTACATGAATGATTAAAAAAATCATAAACTGTCCAAGCTGTGCTACAAAGGCCTGCTGCTGGCATGACAAAGCACTGCACGGAGCCTCCTGGAAGTCTGAGCAATTTCACTGCAGAGGCTCTGAAGCCTCAGCTTCCTCATCAATAAAATGGGAGTGAATAATCCCTACTGCATATTCCTATGGAAGCACTAAGCAGAATTAAACACTTAGTCCCTGCCTGGCCCATAGTAAACCAGTAAGTGTTTCTATCGCCATCAACACTTCAGAGATGAGGTTTCTTTTCTTCTTCATCTCTTGGTGATTCTTCACCCTCAGTTCAGATTCCCAGAGCTATCTAAACTCTGTCATCCACCTTCTCTAAATTAAAGTTCACAAAGCAAGTCTGCTATTACTCATTTATACTTGACCAGTAGTGTAATTTTAACTTACTGGGCATAAATTTCAGTGTGTCACCTCAACCAGTGTTTGCATTTTAAAACTTCAGTCTAATTTTGGAAAAGCTTGCAGCCTCACCAACTAGACTGGGAGAAACGTGAGCAGTTAAGGGAGTTTCAGAATGAGATTCCAGAACTTCTTCCTGTTTTCCTGAGAGGGAGAAATTAACAGCTCACTCAGCTGCAGCTGCAGAGCACTTCCTCCAAGGTCAAGGACATTTCCCAGAATCTAACGTTCAGCCCCCCACCCCCACCCGGAGAGCCCCTCCTGATTCTTCTCCTCCTGTCATCAATCAGCTGAACCCAGGTGTGAATTTGCAGCCACCCACCCAGGAGAGTCCCTAGCACCCTGAGGAGACACGTTTCCTTTTGAGAAACACAACGGAGAAGGTGTACATTCTTTTCCCAGGAAGAACCCGCCTCCAAGAGTGTCTACGATATGAGGCTGTTTTAAATGGTATCCCGATCTTCTTTGCAGTTAGGTTTCTCAGCATAAATGAATGAATATTCAGCATCAGGTTTATCAATCCCTTCTTGGTGTGAATTTGGGTAGCTTGAAGCCAAGAGCCGGGAGCTGACAACTCCCACTGCAGAAACGGCCAAATGAGTCCCTTAATCTGCCAATGGTCAGAGCCAGCCTCTGGATGGAGCTCCCGGGGATGCCAGCAGTGACTGCCAAATCTTGCTCTGACCTTGTATTCTTACTTATAATAGTAAGATGATGAAATATGTTTAGGATTCATTACAGAACAGGACCTTGACTCCTATTTTCAAATACATGCTCCTTCAGGAAAGAATGAGTTTCCTATAAACCTATAAACCGCGTGTCCCGTCAGTCTTCAGCACCTTGTACATGACGTGAATTTTTTTTTTTTTACACTGAATATACTCAAGTACAAAAGCCGGGTCTCTCCACACCCCACGTCCCATCCCATGGGCCCCTAATGGGACGATGGCAATTTCATGGTGTCTTCAATTCTAGCTTTGGTGTCATACACATGATAGAAATCGGATAATGTCAGCCATGGCTACCTAGAGGAAATTCAATGTCAACAACAACAGGAAAGCACAACAAAGTTCTGAGATTATACGTTAATCGTGATAGTATACATTAGTGTCTCTTGTAAAAAGGAACAAGACTCTCATGAAAAGTTCCCACCACTTGTGCAAGCTTTTCCTTATAAATGACTGAATGGAAACGTGAGATTGTAAATTATTCCAGGCTGGTGGGGACAGTTTTTAGTGATGCCAATTAACATAGACTCTGGATTGACAGTGCTGAGACCTGTGTGTGAGCAATTTAACCCTCTGTGAAGCTGCTGGTGATGAGATTGATCCAGTGTGGGGTGTGTGGGGGGAGGGAAGTCACGAATAAATGGGATTATTAGCTATATGGGCAAGAAAAGAGAATGCTTAGTGAAGAAGAAAAAAAAATTTTTTTTGGAAAAAATCACCTGAGCAACATAATTTGTTTTGTTTGAGCAGCTCTAACAAGGCCTGTAACAAGCGCAAGCAGCCGTGCCTTGTTATTCTCTCTGCATCTGATCTCACACCTGTTCATACTCATTAACCCTTAGCGTCTGATAGCATTTCCATAATTCCCATGCAAGGGGGCATTTACTCCTCACCTCAGTAATTAACTGTGCAGTGCATGCAGCTGCAAAGAAAACCAGCAAATACCCAGAAATGATGAGCAGGGTCGAACTGTCCAGGCTGAGCATGGGGTGGGCGCCACGGTCGGGGATGCCCTGGGGCAGAAAGGTCTTTTCTGTCCGCAGGCCCAGGAGGCTGCAGTCTCCAGGAGCGCTTCTTACTGAGACAAGGGCCAGAGCTTTTTCCTCCCTTAATACAATGCGTTCTCATTACAGGCTTCATGTTATTTACAGATAAATGACAGTCTCATTATTTAATTTTCTCCCTGGAAGCCTAACCCACGTTGACAGTAATCATGTTTAATAGTGGGTGTCCAAACTAACTGGGATTTGAAGGTTTCAAATGGCCTACACAGCCTAATAAATACTTGTACCAAAATTACCAGAATTGCATACAAAGTCACAAAGATATTCATAGCCATGTGAGATAATTTTTGGGGGGGTGGAGGCGGGGTAGAGAGAAACACAGATACAACAAAAGCTATTCCTACAAGGCCCTTCTTGCAATTACTGACTCAGTCACTCCATTTCTTTTAAGGATGTATTTTGTAATAATGCTGCTCTTATGTATTTCTTTGTCAGTGTTCTTATAGCCCCAGTTAGTGTTAATGTCTGGAGGAGACCTGTCATCTATGTGGCCATCAGGAACATTCTGGGCACTGGCTGGGGCTTAGCAAATGTCACTAGGCCACCCTCTATGGGGACTCAGTGTCTCGACTGTCTCTGCCCTCCCTCCCCTTTCTTGGTCTTTTCCTAGAACATCAGAAAAGGCATGCCCTAACGGGAGCTGATTTTGGTCACCACTGGGGAAGTCAATGCCAGGGATGAAGCCTGATTCTGAGGAAGCGTGCTCTCCACTTCAGGCTCAGCGCCAAAATTTGCCTCCTCCCTGAATCCCCTGCCAAGGGAGACAGCTGGGAAGAGACCAGCATTCCCAGCCAGCCAGTCCTGGAAACACGGCCCTCAACCAGCCCACGAAGCCCCCTCACCATCAGAGGGCAAGTACTGCTCTTATCTCCTTGTCTTTGACCTGGTCACCAGTGTGTCTGCTCCCAGGGAACAAAGGACCTTCTCTTGGTTCACACTTCATCCTCAGATTTGCACAGCACCTGGCATGCAGTAGCCGTTTCATGGGTGTCCTTTGGAATAAACAAGCAGAGGGATCAGTGGTCTGTGGACTCCCTTCCCTGACATTTCTCAGTCCCTCAGGCTTCTCTTTGGCCTTTTATGATTCTCCTATCCCTTTATTCCCCACCTGACGCTATGACTTTACCTGCATGAAAATGCTGGGGAAAGGGCAGAAAGCACCCTGAGAGGGTCTCGCAAAACCTCCTCACGCTGGCCCCGACAGACATGAATAGTTCAGAGAGCAGTCCCTGCTCCCAGCTGCACTGATGCATGCTTCACCCTCCACAGCACCTGTCCCCCGATCTGCCAAGGTATGAAGTTTGTAGACCCCACTGCAAACTGACCACAAGGAACTGAGACAACGACCTAATTGTTTCCACTTTGTTTTTCCCTACTAAACCAGTTACCCAGATTTCATGGGAAAAAGAATTGGATCTCCTATCACTCTACCAAGTGCTTCCAAATTTAATTCACCTAAGCCTGTCCAAAGCAAGGGACTGATCTGCAAGACTTGTGGGGAGAGACTGCAAGGGGGGGCTTGCTCCCCACATACACACTTCCTAGTTCTGTGATGTTGGACATCTCCCTAAAACAGGTTTTATCATTTTTCAAAAGTGACGTGACAGCAAGTGTCCTTGCCTCCTCCTGACGTCCCTCTGGGGATCCCAGGAAAGGGAATGTGAGGGGGCTTTGTAAATGTAAATTACTACCTGAAGGAGAGGGATTGTTGTTTCTTAGTCCATTTACAATTAGTAAAGATTTGGGATTTTGTAGCAAATTAAAGGGAACACCGTAGTGGCACCTTTTTGTGCTTTTTTCCCCCCCAAATGTAGTTCATCCCCTCTCAAGGTCTATGAGCAGGTGCAAATGGTTTGGGGTCCTTAACTGCTGCAGTTTAATTGTACACTGGATTCACCTGCCTCTGGATTTGACTGCTCCCCAAATGCAGCCGTTGTAGCTGCTTTGAAGCCCTTGAATGGAGATGGAGCTCACACCCCATCCACTGCCTCAGGAGAATGTCTGAATGGCAAATAGTGCATTGAGTTGGAACAGGAAGATGCCGTCCCTCGCAGACTTCCCGGACAGGAGGCTCTCTGGCTCTAGAATGAGTAAGAATGCGAGAGGGGGCCCTGCAAGGTTGTTCTTCATCTCCTCTCAGGTCACCCTGCCTTTCATCAGCAGCTCAGAAGCCCCCTTAGCCTTAGATGTCAAAGGAAGCTTGGAGGGTCGGAGTGGGAGGAGGGACTGAGAGGCTGAAAAGACTCATCACCCTCCTTAAGGCCAGGAGGACAGACCCAGCAGCCACCCCGGGCCCCTCCCCAGCACCAGCCCTGCCAGGCCTTGTTCCTACAAGTACCCGGGGCTCAACTGGCCCTCCCCATAAATGCTGGGGAGTAGGATGGGTTGCAGGGGGTGGAACATTAGCAAAGAGGAAAGTCATGGAAGGGATTATTTAAAAATAAAGAGTGAATAATAAAAAGTGGATCAAAGGAATAAGAGCAATTGATGAGGAGAACACTTGGGGAAGCTCCAGTGGGAACACGGAATGCCGAGAGAGGGACATCTGGAGGCAGACACTCTCACCTCATTCGACGAAAAACCCCTAAGGTTCCCAGCACCTAAATGCAAGTCGCATCAGCAAGCTTCTCTGATTTCCACTGCTGTCCCCCAAGTCCAATTCAGGGTCACCTCACCTGGACTGTGAAATAGCCTTATAAGCTGCCTCCCTGCCCACCCATTGGGCCCCTCAAACTGTTTTGCACAAATAGAAAGCTCTTATTAAAACATAATTCTTTTTTTTTTTTCCTTTTTTTCTTTTTTAGCGTCCGGCAACAGACCGCAACCCTCAGTGTCGCGCCCGTACCGGACCGGGACCGGCAACGGTGATCGCAACCC
>NW_007770645.1:3593-5693 GCF_000696425.1 Galeopterus variegatus | reverse complement strand
GGCAGAATAAAAAATCAACACAAAAATTGAAAGCCTTTTTATATGCCAGTATTGCAATAGCATAAGAAGGAATCAAAAAAGTAATCCGACTCACAATAGCTACCTAAATAATGAAATACCTAGGAGTAAATTTAACCAAAGAGGTGAAGGTCCTTTACAATGAAAACTTGGTGAGATATTGGTGAAAAAAATTGAAGAAGACACAAAGAAATGAAGAGATATCCCATTTTCATGGATTGGAAGAATTAACATCATCAAAATATCCATATTACCCAATGCAGTCAACACATCCAACACAATCCCTATCAAAATACCAATGGCATTCTTCACAGAAATAGAAAAAAAAGATCAGGAAATTTGTATGGAAGCACAAAAGATCCCTTATAGCTAAAGCAATGTTGAATAAAAAGAAAAAAGTTGGAGGAATCATACTTCAAAATATACTATAGTATATTGCTATAGTATATAAGCTATAGTAACCAAAACAGCATGGCACTGTCATAGAAACAGAACAATTGGCCAATGGAATAGAATAGAGTCTGAAATAAGCCCACACATTTACAGTCAACTGATTTTTAACAAAGGTGCCAAAAATACACAATGGGGAAAGGGCAACCTCTTCATTAAATGGTGCTAGGAACACTGGATGTCACATGCAGAAGACTGAAACTAGACCCCTATCTCCTGCAACACACGAAAATCAGCTCAAAATAGATCAAAGATCTAAGATTTTAAAGCCCCAAACTATGAATCTACTAGAAGAAATCCTACGGCAAACTATACACGATACAGGAGTGGGCAGTGCTTTCCTGAACAATACCACAAAGGCAAAGAGAACTTAAAGAAAATAGACAAATGGGACTACATCAAACTGAAAAGCTTCTGCACAGCAAGGGACACTATCAACAAAGTGAGGAGACACCCTACAGAATGTGAGAAAGTGTTTGCAAACAGCACATTAGACAAGGTGCTAATATCCAGAGTATATAAGGAACTTAAACAACTCAATACCCCAAAAACAAACAACCCAATTTAAAAATGGCCAAAGGATCTGAACAGACATTTTTCATAAGAAGACATACAAATGGCCAGCAAATACATGAAAAAATTGTCAACATCACTAATCAGCAGGGAACTGCAAATTAAAACCCCAATGAGATATCATCTCCAGTTAGAATGTCTATTATCAACGAAACAAAACATAACAAATCTTGGTGAGGATGTGGATAAAAAGCAACTCTTCTACATTGCTGGTGGGAGTGTAAATTGGTACAGCTACTGTGGAAAATAGTGTAAAGTTTCACCAGAGAACTAAAAATAGATCTACCTTACCACCCAGCTATTCCACTACTGGGTATATATTCAAAGGAAATGAAATCAATATATTGAAAAGATATTTGCATTCTCATGTTCATTGTAGTACTATTCACAAAAGCCAAGAGATGGAATCAACCTAAATTTCCATCAAAAAATGAATGAATTAAAAAACTGTGGTATATATACACAATGGAATATTACTCAGCTATTAAAAATGATATCCCATTATTTGCAGCAACATGGATGGAACTGGAAACCATCACGTTAAGTGAAGTCAGTCAGTCACAGAAAGACAAATATGGCACAATATCACTCAAGTGGAATGTTAAAAAAAAGAAAAAGAAAAAGAAAAGAAGTGATTCTCATAGAAGTAGAGAGTAGAATAATGGCTACCAGAGGTGGAAGGGTGGCAGGGGGGTGGCGAGGGAGGGAGAGAGAAACATGGTAGGCAAATGGGTACAAACGATGCTCTCTACCCTATGTGAATCATTGTGCAGCATGTGCATGTATTGAAACAACACACTGTACCTCACAGATATTTACAAGTAAATGTTAAAATTAAAAAAAGAAGATTAGATTAAATATACACACACAAAAATGTGTGATTGAAATTGATGTCGGAGGTAGGGTCTAGGGGGCCTGATAGTCGACTTCAACCCACCCAGTCCTCTTATTACCAGGTTCTTTATTCCACCTCAGGAAAGAATCCAAGGGCAGAGTCGCAGTAGAAAGTGAGAACAAGTTTAATATAACAGATAAGAAATACAGGTTCCACAGAGAGAG
>NW_007770645.1:0-3557 GCF_000696425.1 Galeopterus variegatus | reverse complement strand
CAAAAAATGAATGAATTAAAAAACTGTGGTATATATACACAATGGAATATTACTCAGCTATAAAAAAATGATATCCCATCATTTGCAACAACATGGATGGAACTGGAAACCATCATGTTAAGTGAAGTCAGTCAGTCACAGAAAGACAAATATGGCACAATATCACTCAAGTGGAATCTTAAAAAAAAGAAAAAGAAAAAGAAGTGATTCTCATAGAAGTAGAGAGTAGAATAATGTCTACCAGAGGCTGAGGGGTGGCAGGGGAGTGGCGAGGGAGGGAGGGAGAAACATGGTAGGCAAATGGGTACAAACTATGCTCTCTACCCTATGTGAATCATTGTGCGGCATGTGCATGTATTGAAACAACACACTGTACCTCACAGATATTTACAAGTAAATGTTAAAAGTAAAAAAAGATTAGATTAAATATACACACAAAAAAATGTGTGATTGAAATTGATGTTGGAGGTAGGGTCTGGGGGGCCTGATAGTTGACTTCAACCCACCCAGTCCTCTTTTTACCAGGTTCTTTATTCCACCTCAGGAAAGAATCCAAGGGCAGAGTCGCAGTAGAAAGTGAGAACAAGTTTAATATAACAGATAAGAAATACAGGTTCCACAGAGAGAGTGCGGCACAGCTCCAGAGACTGAGCAGGGCCCACACCAAGTGTAACACAAAAGTAAGTTCAGTACAGACATCAAGTCTAACAGAAATGCAAGAAAACACAAACTTTTAAAGCTCAGTAGTGAGTGCAGCTGGCTCAGGAGAGTGACAGGTGTTTGCTGAAAGTAAGTTAGATACAACATAAAGTATACACATTCCAGCCAGCGAAGTGCGGGCTGCCTCCATGAAAGAGAGCAAAATCCCCACCTTTGGCTGGGATTCAGCTTTGATAGTTCCTCTATCTAATGAAAATTCAATTAAGGAGGTGGTTCCCAGTTATATGCAGCAGGCATATTCAATAATATTCTGTGCTTCCTACTGAGCTTCCCAGCCACTGCATTTGCATAAGCCAGCCCCTTGTGGTCTCATTTTCCATGTTGGTGCTAAAAATAGGTCTAACTGGCAATGATGGGGTGGAATGTTGGGGTGTGGGGAAAATAGAATGGTTTAGTCAGGCTCCCTGGCTCAGGTCTGGTTGGGAGTCGAGCAGCACATTTCTTGTAAACAAGTTATGTGTGGGTGGAGTTAGTGCACATGTGCACCCATGTATCTTTTTAGTTTGTTGCTATTGTGTGTTCTTCAGTTTGTGAAGCAGGCTGGCCGGCAGAGAGCTTGCGTCTAAAAATAGAGCATGTTTACTCTGGTGGCAGCTGCTCAGTTTTTCTTTGGACTTTGCTAGTAGCAGTTGACTTTCTGAGTTTCTCCTTTGGACTGTTTAGCTCTTAGACGTGTGTGTGCTGAATAAAGACTATTTCTTCTTCAACCAAGGCTCCAAGGACCTTTTTGCCAGACACCTAGCTCATAGACCTGCATGTGAAGGGTTTGCAAATGGGCTCGAGGTGTCTGTTAGCCCTAGCCCTAGCTCTACATGGGGTCTGAAAGTTCTTTTAACTAAGGCCCTTTGCTTCTGTAAGCTTGCAGCTGGAATGTGCTTGTTTGCCAAGGACTCCTAAGAGTTGGTTGAACAGTAGTCTGTCTCTTGGGTTTCTGTGCGGCTTGCTTGATTGAACCACATGAATTTGCAGAAACTGCTTGCCAAAGATATGTTTAGAAATTGAAATTAGCAGCACCCACTTAACCACATTTCCTACTTCTGTAAAGCTGTTTGAAGCACCCAGTTTGTGTGACTCTGCCTGGATACAGACAGGGCCAATGAAAGGCTTGCATGCCTGTTCAAGAAAAATAATATAACCACAGCTCTCCCTGCACTCGGGGTCCCAGGATCTCAGGACATGAGTCCACCTGGGTCCCACTAGTATTCCTGTCTGACTAGCATAATAAACTTCCTGACTCTCCATCTCTCCATGTGACTGGAATTGTTTCCTCACTGAGTTCTTTCCATAACAGCAATAGTAACTTTCCCCCAGGAGAGAGTCCAAATGAGGGGGCCTGAGACCTCAGGGAATGGCTGGAAACCCAAAGGCTGCCCTGAATCCTGAACCCAGGGAAACTGAGCATCTCCTATATTAAAATGGCATTTGAATGAGCCTCCAAAGTAATATTTTATTTCTTAATCGTATGATTGGTACTTAGGTGTTTCTTTTTACTGTGGTGATAACTTTTACAATTTACATGTATTTTTTTGTATATTTGAAATAATTTATAATATTTTGGGGAAAAAGTTATTTCATAAAAGTCATCATTCTTTTCTCATATGAAAAAACCTCTTCCAAATATGAAAAAGTGCTTAAAAGTATTGTGAAAACTAAAAAATTAAGTATTTTTCAAATATTAAATATTATTTTAAAATATAAATGGTATAATTTCTCAAAGCAAACAATAGTAATTAAGTAAATTACATACAAGAATGTAATGTCATTTTCAGTGACATTTTATGTTAATCTGAAATCAGTTTCCATTTCAAGCAGAAAAACGTATGAAATGGACAATGTAATACTAAAAAAGATAAACATTTTTCATTAAAGCAGATGCTACTAATACATATCTTAGAAATTAAAGAGAATCAATTTTAACTTTCTTACATAAGAAAATTCAATAAATTGGTAGGTTAAAATTTGATTTTAAAACTTTGACAGACTTCTTGTCTATCAACATTAAACAGTCAGAAATTATGATGCAGAGAAACAGATATCTTGATATTTGAGCTTGCTCATAATAAATATAATTTTTCTGGGTTTACTGGTTTTCCTAGATTTCTAATAGAGGAAAGGGGGAAGCAAATGCAACTGAAATTTTGGCTGCTGAAAATTCCAGAGTCAGACAAAAGAAGGAAATTTTTTAAATGTGTGGAAAACAAAGTAGCAACTTTTATCCACTTTGAGGAAAACATGAGGTTTTTTCCCCTTTTCAGTGCATCTACTAAATTAGAATTCCCTATTATATTCACCCTGCACATTTGTTANTTATGTTTTATTATGGAAAATTTCAATCACATACAAAATTAGTTAGGCTAGTATGATAAACCTCCATGTATCCACCACCTAGATTCTGTAATTACCAATTTATGGCAAATTGTGTTTCTTCCCAATCCCTACCTACTTCTTCCCCTTTGAAATTGCTTTGAAACTACGTGGCCCCCAGGTTAGACACCTGGAGAGCAGCCAAAATAACAGAGTGCCATTTATCAGAGTGGGAATTACTGTCTGGTCTAAAACATCATGTATTTATTTCTCTAAAGGGTATAAATGGTGAATGCCTTTTCCTAGGTCTCTGTCTACATACATCTCATAATATAAGGTTTTTCTTGTGTGGTCCACTGCAGTTTTGCTCATAATTAATTCAGGAACTGGATAAATCCATTGGTGCTGATGCAAAATGACTCAGTGCCTGCAGAGAGACAGAGCTAGGGCAGATTGGCTTTTGATACATAGGGTAACCTCCTTGTAAGGAGTCATTCTCTAGCCCATTTTATCAGTTATTGTCCCAATAGAGA
>NW_007770644.1:4642-5693 GCF_000696425.1 Galeopterus variegatus | reverse complement strand
ACTTGTTAAAGGTGCTATTTGGCTGTGAGAAATGACTCAAGGATGTAAAAGCCAGTATTTTATTCGTTTGAGAGAGCTGTCTGTTTAGGGTTGAGTATCTAAATTTGTGCCTTTTGGTCATTAAAGACCTGATGACCAAAGAGAGTCACCAAAATATTTCAAAGAAAACGATTGTGGAGGAAAATGTAAAACATGGGAGTCTATGAAGAGTTGGCTGAGTTCTAGGCCAAAAATTTGGCTATCTCTGGGTCTTCCCCTTGCAGGAGGGGGTGACAGTCCTCCTGCCACTCACTGCTACAAGAAAATGTAGGTCAACAGTCTACTGTGCAAATCTACTTAAAGAGCCTCCTCCTGTCACCCAGGGTATGGGGGAAGTGTCTTCAAGTCCTTCTTATATGAATCAGCCTTCTATCCTGGAAGTCTGGTAACTTTCAGGCTACTTTCTATGTTTCAAAGCTTCTAAATAAGATGTGCGGCTTTTATATGTGACTGCAAAACACAAGTCAATNCTCCTCCTGTCACCCAGGGTATGGGGGAAGTGTCTTCAAGTCCTTCTTATATGAATCAGCCTTCTATCCTGGAAGTCTGGTAACTTTCAGGCTACTTTCTATGTTTCAAAGCTTCTAAATAAGATGTGCGGCTTTTATATGTGACTGCAAAACACAAGTCAATGGGTGTGAAGAATTTATTTTCAGAAAAATGAATCCAGAGGCAAATGAAATTATTTAAAACCTATCATCCCAATCTAGGTACATAGTCTCTACTGATGGGTCCTACAGAAACCTCTAGGATAGAAATTTGTCCTATAGAAAAAGATTTTTCCAGATCATGAGTGAACAGCAAATTCTCAAGATCCTTCTTTGGCAGGGATTGTACCACTGTTTCCTTGGGTGGCCCAGGAGTGAACATGTGTGAGACTGCTGCCTTGCTCACAGATCTGTTTCCCTGCGTGGGCAGAATTTCTTGCCTCAGTTATCTTGATTCCCAAAATATGGGACACAATGTAGTTTTTCTATACAATTCCAAGTGCTTACTAACATTTAGTATTGGA
>NW_007770644.1:0-2715 GCF_000696425.1 Galeopterus variegatus | reverse complement strand
TGTTGTGTTGTTTTACTTTTTCTCATCAATTGGGGAACTGTTTGTGACTGTGCTTTGTTAAAATGTAGACAAGAATTTTCATAGTTCCAACATTAGTTGTTACCTGAAACAGAAAAAAAATCTTCTGTCAGGTCTTGCTGAAACCTAACTGAGGCTGGAGTGAGAGCTGAGTGGTGATAGAGGCCAGGTGCAAACTGAGTGCACTTAAGAAGGTAAGCTATGGTGGTGAACCACAGTCTGGAAGGAGGTAGTGATAACAGCAGACTAGAGGGAAAGTCTCCTGCAATATACTAGCTGGCCTGTGGTGTAGGATACAGGGCCCTACCACCCCATGATGCTAATAGCCCTGCTCAAAGCTGATGCAGGTGAGTTAGACAGATTCCCACCTCCTCCTCCTCCTCAGCATGAGTTTACTCTTAGTTCTACTCTGGAGAAAAAGAAAGGTCTTTCATTTCACGCCTCCCAGGAAGACATTTACTTAGCTTCAAACGTGCATATTCAGAAACAGCTTATTATAGGGAAGTGAGGATACTTTGCAGGAAAATCTCCCTCCTAAATCCATTTCCTGTTTCTTTTAAATAAGAGGGTGCTGTCAAAGGAAGAGCCATAGAACATGAAAGCCAGTAGGGTCCTCAGACAACATCCTAGTACAATTCCATCTCTGGCCATGAGGAGACAGGGGTGTCAAGAGGCTAAGGACTAGCTAAAGACATATGAGCTGTAGGTAGAAAACCTGGCACTAGAATCCAGGCCTCAAACCGTTTTAACTACATCACAGAGCTTAGGTGAATTTAGAGAGAAGGCTTTAATCTGGAGGAAACCAACAAGCTCTAGAGGCTGTTGGGTCATCTTGGCTGGCTCAGGAATAAAGCTCTACTGAAAGACTCTTGCAAATGTTCTTCTAAAGAAAGAAGGTGGGATGGGGAAAGTAATCATCAGAAAGAGAAAAAGGGAAATTAGCAAATAAAGAGCAAGGGATAAACCTTGGGCTGATCCATGCACACCCGGTGGAGACCAACATTCCGCAAAGTTAATTCCACATCACGTTGCTCCTTAGGAACATTCTAGGAATATTTTCAGTAGATAGCCTAACAAAGTTCTTCAATAAAAAGTAAAAAAGTACTAATTTCTCATTCCTAGTTGTTCACCATCACCTATTCCTTTCCAAACGACCTTTTAGGGAAAGGGTTTTTGTTTTGTTTTGTTTCCAGTATTTCATTCCAGCATAAGGAAGGCAAGTATAAATGTAAAAACTGTTCCCTAAAGCTTTATGTGTTCTTGCTAGTATAGTCTCTTTGGGATTTTGCTTAATGAAAAGGATGACCGAAGGCAAAATTTTTCAAATTATGATTCTGAACCATTAGTGGGTTATGAAATCAATATTGTGGACTGTTTATTCCTACAGGGTTTATTTAATAGGTAGGGCCCATTACATGTAATAAGAGCTTTTTCCCCCTTCTTTTCTAAAACATACACTGTGTTACAAAGAATTGTATATTTCTTACTGCATCTTGTGGTCAAAAACGTTCGAGAAACTCTGGTCTACATAGAAAGGTTATAGCTTCAATCCATCTTTCTACCTCTGTTTCTCTTCTCTTTTTCCCATGCTCTGCAAACAAGACAATTGAGAGTGGAAGGCAAATTCCATCAACGGCGTATGTTAAGCCTTTTCTAGGAAGTAGCTGCACGTTTGGCACACTTCTGTGCTTGTGACCTAAGATTCTAGTAGATCGATGGTCCATCTCATATCTAGCCACATGTTGCGATCACCTGGGAGCTTTTTAAAGCCTACTAATACCCCCAAACCCACCTGAAACCATTTAAGTCAGAATTTCTAGGTGTGGAATTCAGGCATTTGCATTAGTTAAAAGCTCACTGGCTTCTTATAATAAGACAACATGATTTAATGCCACTCAGTAGACCCACCCTATGTCTCACCATTCTCTTTGTTTATCTTTCTCTCCCACCCGGGGCTTCTTTCCCATTAGACCTAAAAATTTTAGTCTTCCTTCTCAAAATCTCAAGTAAATCACTTTCCATCTCAGTTGGACTTCCAAGGCAAGGATTTCCTTCCATTCATTTATCTGGGACTTTAAAAGTTGACCTTTGGATTGTCTTTTCCCAAAGCTAATTCACCACAAAAACCCTCTCAAGTCAAGCAGGTGGGCTTTCATACACCAGCACCTGCCAGTCATGGGGAAATGCTTTGCAGGCAGGGTTGCTGGGTGCTGTGAGATTGACATAAAATCCCAGGTACTTATTCCGGCTCTTTGAGCCATCAAGCAAAGTGACTTCAGTAGTCTGAGGGCAGTCCTACTGAGACAATTCTATGGAAGCAAAGCAAACCATAGACATGAGAGGGTAAAAGGAATCCCAGGTTTTCTTGGCTGATACCTAATTGATCTTGTGCAGGGACAGATATTGAGATGGGCATTGCAAGAGCTCAGTAAATACCAAGTCCAGGATATTGAGGATAGGCTAAAGCTATTTTGCAGTTTTATAAACATTTTTACCAATCTGAAGATATTTTTCTTTTGGTTTGTTTTTTCTCCTCAATAGGCAGAGTTGGGTACATTAAAAGGTGACTAGGATACTATAATTTGAGTACATAAATTTGTATTTTGCCAAGGATTAGCATGAACTGTACATATTTAAATTTTTAATACTTTATTTTCATCTGTTTGAAAATTAAGATATTTTCTCCTTTTTAGGCTT
>NW_007770643.1:0-5693 GCF_000696425.1 Galeopterus variegatus | reverse complement strand
CTTTTTTTTTTTTTTTTTTTTTTAGATTCCACATATCAGTAACATCATGCAGTATTTGTCTTTTAGTGCCTGACTTACTTCACTTAATGTGATGGTTTCTAGTTCCATTCATGTTGCTGCAAATGAAAGGATATCGTTTTTTATTAATAGCTGAGTAGTATTCCACTGTGTATATATACCATAGTTTTTTTTACCCATTCATCCATTGATGGACATTTAGTTTGATTCCATCTCCTGATTATTGTGAATAGTGCTGCAATGAACATGGGAGTACAGGTGTCTTTTTAATATATTGATTTCATTTCCTTTGGATATATTTCCAGTAGTGGGTTAGCTGAGTTGTAAGGTAAATCTGTTTTAGTTCTCTGAGGAAGCTAAATACTATTTTCCACAGTGGCTGGCCCAATTTACACTCCTATCAGCAATGTAGGAGACTTTCTTTTTCTCTGCATCCTCACCAGCATTTGTTGTTTTTTGTCTTGTTGATAATAGCCATTTTAACTAGAGTAAGATGATATCTCATGTGGTTTTAATTTGCATTTTCCCAATGATTAGTGAAGTTAAGCATTTTTTCACTGCCTGTTGGCCATTTGTATGTCTTCATTTCAGAAATGTCTTTTCAGGTCCTTTGCCTATTTTTTAATTGGGTTATTTGGCTATATTTTGGAGTAGGAAAGGGATATCTGGGAATTCTCTATGCTTTCTGCTCAATTCTGCTATGAACCTAAAACTGCTATAAAAAATAAAGCCTATTAATTTTTTTAAAAACTGAATAAAATTAAAACACACACTCTGTAAGCATAATAAAACTTGTCATCAGGCTGTATTCAGCCTTTCGGCCATTAGCTTACAGTTCTTTTAAAGACTATAGCAATGTACATGATCCAAGACTTGGGATAGAACTAGGAATATGTGTAAAAACATACTCAGAAATGAAGAAGAAAGAAAAAAGGGTGATCATTACATGATCTCCACCTCTGGAATGGGAAGGAAATACTAGGTGCTAACAAGTCATTTGGTGATCATATCCATATCCTTAATGAAAAATAATTTTTTTTAGAAAGCAGAATCTAGGCTGCCATGACTTCATATAAGCTGATTGAAAATGTCTACAGTCAGTATGAGAAAAAGAGGAAACAACCTTCTTTTCACCCAAATCTATCATGTAAACATATTTTTAGATAAAAATTATGTACAACTCCTAGAATAAAGCCATAGCAATATTCAAATAAAAATTAAGATATAAGTTTCAGGAGAGTATGAATTTTCTCCATTTTTTTGTTTATCTCTAGAATCTAAAAGTGTATGATAGAAAAAAATAAATATTTGGTTAATAAATAAAATGAATCATACATTCACTGAGGAAGAAATCCTTCTGCCTCCATTGTGGCCAGCATGAAGATAATAGGGACTTATTAGCAGCATTTTGCAACTATCTAACCATGAAATAATAAGGGTGTAACACAAAGCAATAGCAATGGAAATGAATGAACACAGCCAGGAAGTGTAAAAACAGCATGCTTAGAGCAATGAGGATGAGTCACTGAGAGCACTAAGTCCTGAGGGGCAGGAAGAAAAAAAGAGCTTAAGATATTGAGAAGAAATATTTGGTGATGAAGGGAAGCAACCATAAGACGACAGTGTCACAGAAGCTCAGAGAAGACAGATTTAAGAGACGGGAAGTATAGTACCAAGTGCCACAAAGAGGCCAAATACTGTGAGCAGGGCTGAGATTAGGGGTGAGATGAAGAAAGCATCCACTTTGGGCAAAAAAATTTAAAGAGATATCAAAAAATTCAGTAATCAAAACTAATAATATTTAAATGCATTATTTTAAAAAGCATATTTAGTGCAAAAGAATCCATGGTGAACAAAATATCAAAATTTTACATAAAGACCTGTTGTTGTTCATTTTATGACCCAGCATTATTGCATAAGTGACAGGTAAATAAAAGTACGAAGGTTTCTAATTAAAACAAAATTAAATACTTCAAGAAAAAAACATGTCTTTAATTGTTTTGTGGTACTAATCTCAAAAGGCCAAAGTCTAATGAGTTAGATTCTACTTTTGCCGAGCCTTTTTATGAGTTAACACAGTATGTGTTCCTTGGGAAAAAAATTATTAACAGTTTAGCAGATGACTTTCTCTTCAAATATTGGAGAGCAGTGCTTCTCAGTGTATGCTAAAACTGCCCCCATGAATCAACTCTGGGTTTTTTGAAAAGTCAGGTTCCTGGTCCCACCAGAATGAGAATCTGAATGAGTGAGTTCTCTATTTTTAAGAAATTTCTGCAAGTGATTCTCAAAAGTGGCAAAATTTAAGAAGCACTGAAAATGATATAATATATACTCTTCAATTTATATAGTATATACTTTACCATTTACACATGATGGATTTAATAGTGAAAATTTAGTGCAAAAAAGGTCTACCATTCCATCAAAAATATCTTATAAGTGCTGTGTAATTATTTAAAACAAAGTGCATTAGATCCATAAAGGTAGTAAATAAAATATATAATAAGGAAGTATTTGTTGAATATTTACTATATGCAATAAATAAATCTAATATAAAAAATACTCTCTATTATGCTTACAATATATGCAAAAAATATGATTTTAAATCCCTTTCTAATACTTCAAAACTCAAATGTTTTCCAGTCTCTTGTTTGCCTATTCTTAAAATAGCAATATTCTCCTAAAAAAGCAAAATACCTTATGAACCTGGGATTGCCATACTAATATATCAATATTGGTTTACTGAAATATTCAAAAGGGCTTACAGAGTTTTTGGAGATGGTCTCAGAATTACCCAATTGCTTATCATAAGTCTATTTCAAAATATACCAGCACATAAGCTGTAGCTAGCATACAGCACATCTTTAGATACACCGTCGTCCATGAATACACTGTGAGAAATTCAACCTTGCCCTGCAGCTATAAGTGAAATGAATTTCCAAAACACTAATTCTTAATTAACATCTCTTAATGGAAACTTTACATCTCATGTCTTTTATCTGACAAGACTTTCATATTTTACTTCAATATGTAACAGTCAGCTCCCTCAGAATCAGTGTTAGTGTCACAAGGTACACAGCCAGTTTCAGAGAAGAGGACGTGGAGAAAGAAATCATCAGGGAAACAGTCATCTCCAAATAGTATTCTCATTGCTTTAAGGGAATTTCTTCCAAAACAACTCAAAACAACTTATGAACAAACATATATTTGCTCAAACACCTCATCGAGTAATTGCATCTTTAAGCAATGGGCATGTATATGATTAGTGGCCAACTCTTTAATTTATTTAAAACCAACTTATAAAAACAAATATTTCTCCAATTGATTTTTCCATAATTCCTAAAAACCGCCAGTATGGTAAAAGTTATACTTCCACCTAAGTGTTTCTCTTCCCTTTATTATCTTCTGATTTGTTGGACCACATCAGTAATAACAGCAACCATTTAGTAAATATCAAGTAAGTCAGGTGTTAGGTGCTTGACACAAACCACAACTAATCCTCAAATATTATTACTACAATGCTATAAAGTATTTGCTGTTTATTATCCCAGTTTTACAAATTAGGAAAAAGGCTCAGGAAGGTGAAATAACTTAACCAAAGGCATACAATTATTAGGAGGCAAAACCCAAATGTGCTCATTCAACTTCCCTCAGTCCACTTAAGATAACAAGTCTCTCTCTCCTCCTCTCTCCAGTTCACTCTCTCTTTCTCCGAGTATCATATGGAATTTATTTTCCATTTTCTTCTCTTTGAAAAAAGTACTAAGTATATGTATATGTAGAATGAAGATAAAACTTTCTCGTTTAGAAAGACTTTTCAACAAGGCATGGACTTTCCACAGAACACACACATGAATTAATGAAGAAAAAGATAACATCTACTAGCCATCAAACCAGTCAAATTTGTCTTTAGAATGTCACAGATGACCCCAGGCCAAGGACCCTTCCACTTGATTTACTGAATTAGTTTTCTTTGCTCTTTGATTTGAAAAGCAAGTTATATGTTTTATTAAATTTAAAGCCAAAAGTAACAATTTTAACTAAATCTAGTCACATAATATTTGCATGTGCCAAACGATTCTATTAATAACATTGGATAGAAAGTAACTGTTGGAAAATGCCTTTGCTAATAAATAAAATTTATATTTCTATTCTACCTTGTTAATCATTCCTAAAATAAGCGAAATCTGGGAGGGTTAAAGTCTGAGAAAATTTTTTAAAAATTTGATTTCTTTGTAAAGAAGGGAAGTGAAATGATACAGTGGGTTTTAGTGATATACTGGACCCCTCAGGAAATGTTAAGGATTCCTCAAACCAATCCATACTTCTATGTCTTCAAAGGGAAAGAGCACACATATGAGTTAAGGACCACAGCATTCTTGGAAGAACGGAGAATTTGGAATTTTTGCCTTTCTGGAGGATGTGATTGGAATGAGTGATGGAGCAGATATTGTTACAGGTAAAAAATGGGAGGGAGCGAGCACTAGATAACTAAAGGAGGAGAAAGGTATGGGGAAGCAGTCCACCACAGGCCTCTGGTGCATATACCATCTTTCTGAGCCATTGGCCTTAGCTATTCTTTCAATCAGGCCATTTTCAGTATTGTTGATGAAACTGGAGCTCTGGGAAGTAAGTAACACATGACTGGAATGCATCAGGTGGTCTTGAGATGCACTTTGTCTCCCTCTGGTCAAAAAAGTCTTGCTTACTGATTGCTATAAAAGCAGTGGATCTCCTAAGCTCAGATTTCTTCTCCAGGGTGTATCTCCACTACTCATGCAGGCTCCTGCTGGTGATCCACGTGACCTTGTGGTACTTTGGGCTTGGAGAACCAGTGCAACTACTCTGGCTTCTACTTTTCCTGTGAGCAAACACAGGAGTCTGTGTCTTCCGTCAGCATCTATGGAACTGTGGTAGACTCCCTCATTAGCTTCAAAAAGTTCATGGAAAGATTAGTATTATCTTTCAATTTTATTTTTCCACAAACCTTTGAAGTACCCTCATATAGTCATTAGAGGGAGAGTTCTGTTTCTTCAAGCTCTCCTCCACACAATCAAACTTATTTTATAAAGACACAAAGATTATTTTATTTAGGGAAAAGACGTGCCAATGAGGAGTCAAATCTTTCTTTTAGGCTAATTTCCTGTTCAAAATTATAGAATTCCACGTCTTTGCCCTCAATGCTTTTGCCTCACTGCCTCAGTCTACACCTCACTGGCAGTAAACACTGAATTTTCAAGGCAGTGGGCTGTTCACTAGTATAAATTTTAAAGTCTTTTTCATCTCTTTATTAGATTAAAAAATATTTAGTAGAATAATGCTAACTGTAGGAATATTCAATGTCATATTCCAAATGCTTTGATTTTTAAAAATGTGTATTTTTATCACCTCTTAAAAATCATTTGACAAAATATTCCACATAGCTCTTCTTCTTAACTATACTATACTTTATAATAACTCAGATCTAAAAATATAGCCTGTTTCATATAAATATTATAGGATTCATAATGATTAGCATAACATGTTAACATAGTGCACACATTTTATTATTAAAAACACTACCAAGGGCCAGCCTGGTGGCGCACTGGAGAGTGCGCCCGCTCCCACCGAGGGTTTGGATCCCATGTGGAGACCGGTTCCCGTTCACTGGCTGAGCATGGTGCGGGCGCAACGCCGAG